>NW_028276182.1:0-40397 GCF_052056855.1 Sturnus vulgaris
GTGCCTTGTTTTGGGCATGCCCGGAAGAAGGAAATTCTGATTTCACATACGGGAAAAGAAATGTTGACATTTGAATGAGATTGTTCATACCCCAGTAAAGGTTGCTTTGAAAGGTTGTGGAAGTCCTGTTAGGAAACATGGCTTTACAAGTCCTTTCCACCAGGAGACAACAGCTGCAGAACATCTGGGTGTGCCAGTGTTGAGAGCACCAGCAAAGATCAAAGTGGAGAAGTTGGTGAACAATGGCAGTGGCCTGGCGGAGGGCAAGTGGGGTGCTGGCTGTGGGACCAGGGGAGTCCTGACTGATTTAGGAGGCGTGTGATGGTCTGTGCCAGCAAGCAGAATAGTGCTGTGGCCTTGGCACACTGCTAATACTGGAATTCAGTGGGGTCACTGGGCAGGCTGAGTGTGTGAGCTGCTGGAGGGACCCAGGTTGCCCACATGTAAACATCCAGTCTCACTCTTGCCAGCCACAGAAAGGAGCAGGATGTGGCTGCTGGCGATGCCTGTCACGTATATGTAGTGTATATGTGTGCTATCCCAGCCTGCTGGGAACGCTTCTTCTTTGGGACTGCTTGGGCTGAGGGAGAGAAAGCAGTGGTAGTTTCTGAGGTTTCGAGTTTGCTCGAGTTTCTCAGGCTGTTTCTGGAGCCACCTAGAGTTCTCTTCCTTGAAGCATTTCAAGTCCTGCTAATTTTCAAAATTCAAACAGACACAGCCCTAAGCTAGTTGATCTGACTTCAGAGCTATTCTTACGCTGAGCTGTTGGATGATCTGATCTCCTGAGATGTCTTCCATCTCAGTTTATGACCTGGTTCTTGTGAAAAGTAGGATCTTTTAGCCTGGAGAAGAGAGGTTTCTGGAGAGACAGTATTGTGGCCTTTGAATATGTAAAGAGGGTATAAGACAAATGGAGAAAGACTTTTTAGGAAAGTTTGCAGAGACAGGATAAGGGGCCATGCTTTCAAACTGAGACTAGGTTTAGATTGGCTAAAAGGAAAAACTTTTCTACAATGAAGCTGGTGAGACACTCAAACGGGTGTTCCAGAGAAGTTGTGGATGCCCCATCATTGAGAGTGCTCCTTATCAGTTTGGCTAGTCTTGAGCAATTTGATCTACTGTAAGATCTACCTGGCAAGGAAGTTGGACTACATGATCTTTAATCACAGACTGTTGTATGATTCCGTGGAAGACAGAATGCAGTAAAGTTCATATTTCAGATTTTGGCGCAGACATATTTATTTTTTCTCACTTTATGCATCATTGCAATGACAACTTGTTAGCTTCTGAAATGATTAGCTGAGATTGATTTCCTTCCTTAGTTTCATTTTCTCTGTTATTCCTTCACTCTTGGACTTTTTTTTTCACTAGATTCCCTCTTTCAGTAAACTGCCCTTAAGTATCACTTTGCTCCCCACCTGGCTTTTTTTTTTTTTTTCAATGACACCTTTTCACTGGTTCGTTTTGGGCCTTTGCTGCTTGAAGTCCAGCAGCCTCCTTGTCTGAGCATTACGGAGCTTTCTTTACAGCTTCATCACTATGCAAAAAGCCATAAATTACTGTGTTCCATCTCACATACCATCAAGTATCACACTAATATTCCCTCTGCTGAATAGCTGGTTGGTTTACATAGACCAGCCAAATACCAGGAAATCCAGATGGCAGCAAGAATCTTGTAGACTACTCCCGCTGTTCATTTAAATTCTGGAGAAGTCACGTGAGGTATCACATTCTCTTGAAAGAAGTGTCTATCATCTCGGACATTCTAGAATGGGCTATTAATATTGTCATGAGTTTCTGGCTAGACTTTTTAGTATGCAAATTCAAATTCAAATGATCTGAAATGATAGAACTTCAAGAAATTTTTTTTCCCAGAATCGAAGTATGATGGAGTTCCATAGGGAGAATCTTAATCTTAGTTATTCTATTCCATCTCACATCATGGCTGGGGGAAGGGAGAAGGGAGTATCTTTGGGGGACAATGGGTTCCGGTGTAGTCAGTAAGCTGGGCAGAGGAGCCATCAGGTATTTTCTGTTGTTGGGCGGGGGGGGGGGGGATTCGTGTGAACTCTTCCTTTCTTGTACCCTGCCACTAGTATTGTTGCTAAAATTGTTTGTTTTCTCATCCAAGTGACAAAATCAGCACACTTAATGAGGGATGAAGAGGGAGCAGCGACCTCAGAACAGGAGGAAGAAGAAGCAGAGCCTGCTGTCCTCCAGAAGAAAAAAACACTACCAGCCAATTTTGCATCATCTGTGAACTTCCTGGGCGTGTACTCTATCCCCTTGTCCAGAACACTGAGCAAGATATTAAACAGGACTGGGCCCAAGACTGAGACTTGGGGACCAGCTGGATGAACTCTATTTCCCACCACTCTGTGGGCCTGGCCATCACCCAGTTTGTCACCCAGCAAACAGCCCACCCATGCAAACCATAAGCAGACAGTTTCTTCAGGAGAATGATGTGAGACTCATTGCAAAAAGGATCAGGGAGATGCCTAGGAAGAGTCTCAGGTGAATCCAGGAGACTATAGTGGAGGACTATTCAGTTTTCCAATCAATTTGCTTAAAAAACTCTACAAAACCGTAATAAACAAACAAACAAACAAACAAACAAACAAAAAAAGCAGACCAAACAAACACACAGAACCCCCCAACCAATAATCCCCAAAGAGACAAAAAAAGCCCCCAAAAAAGCCCACCAAAAAACCCACCCAAAACTGAAAAAAAACCCCAAACCCAACACAAAAAATCAGGGTGAAGGTTTTTAGTAACTTTAAAAATAACAAAACAAAACAAAACAAAAAAAAACCCCAGAAAGTCACATTTCTAAAGGTGCTGTCCCAGCCTCTTCTCTCAGCAGGGAGGACATCCTGAAGTGGAGCCAGTTGGAAGAAAGCGGGACAGGGCAGCACCTGGGCCATTGTCTCAGGACGGCCCTGTGGCTGCCCCATTGCCAAAACCTGGACACATAAATCAAACACAGGTATGCACATGTGCTTAGACACAGCAAAAATTATATTTGTCTGAAAAGAATACTGGTCCATTTCTATCACTGGAAAGAGCATAATGCCTCGTCTCAGCTTTCTTTTCAGTCATTACAAATGTTTCGAAAATAAAGGAGTGCAGAAAATGGAAATATCCAAGATCAACATGAGGACCAGTAACAAAGATTCCATTTTTGAAACTGCATTGGGAATCCTCTGCAGAAATTGACTCAGAGCTCTAAGATTTACAAAAAAGACCAAGAGGACTGGAGTCAATACAACACAGTGTCTGGAGACTTCAGCTGGTTACCTTGATTTCTCAAATATGATGGAGAAAGCACCTTAGCAACTACAGCTGCCAGTTCTCTCAGGGCCCTGACATGCCTCTGGGTGGGTCCCATGGTCTTGCATGCTCAGGTTCCTCAAGTGGTCTGAAAGCTGACCTGCTACTATGGGTTAGAATCAAGTCCACCAGTCCAATAACCTGAGAGATGTGGAAATAGTGACTGGCAGTAAAAATTGAGACCAACACTTGTTGAGTACCTCAGCCTTCTCCTTGTCTGTTGTCACTAGTCCTGTCTGGCTTATGGGGGTGGGGGGGGGGGGGGGGAATAGGGGAGGTGTGATAGGTTTCTTTTCATCTTCCTTTTCCCACTGAAATACCCGTAGGTGCCTTTATTATTCTTAGTTTTGGCATGCTTTTCCAAATTCAGCTTCAACTGAGCCTTAGCTATACTGATCCCATCCTCACACACTCATGTGTTACCACTGTATTTTTCCCATGATTTGTCTCGCTGTGTATTGTCTGCATATTACCTACTTGCATCACATCTATTAATTTTCAATAACCTTCTGGCTTTAACTTGTTTTCAAAAAAAACCCTTTTTGAACCTTTCCACCTCAGAAATTCACCTGGGAAACCCCAAATCCCCCAAATTCACCCCGAAGTCCCCCCTGGGACGCTCAGCACTCACCTGGCAACTCCCAAAAGCCCACAAATTCACCCCAAAATTCACGGGGGACCCCCAAATCCCAGGGCTTCACCCCAAAATCCCACCTGCAACCCCCAAAACCCCTCAAATCACCCCCAAGACCCAGTCCCCCCAACACCTCCCAAATTCACTCCAAAATGTCTCCAATCCCCCTCAAAACCCTCCCAGATACCCCCAAATCCACCAAATTCACTCCCAGACCCATCTGGGACTCCCAAAAATCACCAAAATTCCCCGGAAAATCCACCTGCATCCCCCCAAATTCATCCCAAAATTCTCCCACGACTTCCAAATGCTCACCTGGATACCCCAAAATCGACAGAATTCACCCCAAAATACGTCTGGCATTCCCAAAACTCACCTGAGAACCCTAAAATTCACACGTATACCCTAAAATTCACCAAATTCACCCCAAAATTCCCCTGAGATCCCTAGAATTCCACAAATTCCCCCTAAAATTCAACTGGGACTCCCCACATTCCACAAATTCACCCCAAACCTCGCTACCCGGGATCCCCCAAAATTCCACAAATTCTCCCCCAAAATCAACCTGCGACCCCTCAAAACTCACCTGGATCTCCCCAAATCCCCGCCCCGCCCCGCCCCCCCCAATTCACTTGATTGGGCACTCCCAAATCCCCAGAATTCAACCCAAAATTCACCTGGGACCCCAAAAACCTCCAAATTCGCTCCAAAATGATTGGCAACTTTACACACTCCATTTTCCCACAAAAGGATCTAGAGCCCTGTGCGCTTCGTATACAAACTAAATGCAAAAAAACTTTCTATTCATTCTCAGCAAAAAGACTTCCTATTCCTCCTTCTTTTGGACAAAACTGCCTTCACTTTCAAACTTATTCTCTTGCTCACTTACCTGCATAATGCTTAGTCCCTGTTCTGCATGCTCATTTTCTTCACTTTTACAAGGAATCCTCTCCTCATCTTCTTCTTCCTCTGCTTCTTCCATTTCCTGTGCCAAGATCACCCGTTTCTCTGTTAGATTTCTTTCTCCAGCTGATTTTTTGACAACTGTCCCTATCTTCTGGCACCGCTCGCTCGAGAGAGGCGATTGTCCCGCTCTGCTCTGGGCTGGGACTGCGCTCTCTTCAAGCCCTGGGGGCAATTTTGGATGCCACAGCGTCAGAAAGACCTCAGGCTATTGGAGAAATGTCCAAAGGAGGGACACAGGGATAGCGAAGAGGCTGGAGGGAAAGCCATACAAAGAGTGGCTCAGGGCATTTGGTTCAGCTGCAGAGAGGACACTGAGCTCACACCTCACTTGGGACCTCTCAGCTCCTCCCAAGGGCAGCACAGGGACAGCTTTGCTCTCTGCTCTCTGCGACCAGGGACAGGAGCCAAGGGAATGCCAGGAGCTGTGTCAGGGGACGATTAGGCTGGCTATCAGGGAAAGGTTTTTTTCCTCAGAGGCTGGTCGGGCACTGAATAGGTTCTCCAGGCAATGGGCACAGCCCCAAGGCTGCCAGAGATCCAGGAGCGTTTGGCCAATGCTCTCAGGGATGCAGAGGGTGGGACTGTTGGAGTGTCTGTGCAGGGCCAGGAGTTGGACTTTGACGATCCCTAGGGGTCCCTTCCGACTCAGGAAACTCTTACCATTTTCCCCTCTTTCCTCTCCTTGCACAATGCTCTCAGCTTACTGTTCCACCGCATGCTCCACTTCTGAAACCTCCGCTACTTCTTTCCAGTTCAAGCACAGTTCTACTGGTTACAATCCAAAGATAGACAGATTGAAAAACAACCAAAAAGAAACACCTGTTTGGAATGTCGTGGTCTTATCTGCATCTCCAGCTATGAAGTCGATTGTGCCTTGCAAGTTCTAAAAGCAAAACAACAACAACAAAAAACACCCACCACACCGTTTTAACATAGGGATTTGCCTTCTTCTAAGAAATCCATATCCCTTCTCAAAATGGATCTATTTCAGGAAGAGATCATCTTGAATAGATCACTTACTACCTAAAGAACCTGGAACACTCAAATCCGTAATGATAAGCCTGTTACCTTGTCGTTTTCTGTTCCAAAGGCAAATGCATTTGCTCAAGTGCCGTTTGTAACAAGGACAGAGCTCAAAGTGTGGCTCTGAGAAATGTTTTGGTTTCCCTCTCCTATCTCCATCAAAAGCACTTTCTTCAATGGCTGAAACAATACTTGATACAGTCTGAATTTTAAAGGTCATGAAAATTTTCTCCAAAGTGAAAAATTAATATAGCAGTCAGGTTTGAAACCAACGGGAATTTTTGTTTTACCTGTTTGAAGATTCCCTTCACACTAAAATGCTGGCTGATGGATACCTAGAAGAAATCAATTCCCACAAAATGCTTCTGGGTAAGCCATTACGTCATCCATTACAATTTGCTTCAGTGTCCCGTTCCTGTCCAATTGAAGGTCCCTGTTTAAGAGACTCAAGTGCGGAGAGAAATAAAATTAAATATGACTACAGTGCCTTTAAATCTAAATCGAACTTCCTGATCAATCTCATAAAACCTTTAGGCTAAATGTTGCCATTGATCTGTTTCTACTGAACACAATCACGTCCTGGCTTGTTAGAGATTAGTTCATTACAAAGAAAGAAACGCAGAGAAGTTAAAATATTTCCAAAGAAGCATTTGACATCCTTCCTTTTGGATGGGGAACCACACCAACACTGCTTACATAAGAGGTCAAATGACTGTCTTCCATGTTAGTTCTGCACTGTGCTCAGCGGAGCCTTTCTGGTTTATTTGCCTTTGACTTGGACATAAAGCTGAGTCTTGATTCAAGAAAAATCAATATTCACACTTGTTTTCATTTACACGGACATTGGCTTGGTCTCCTAAACAAAGAGAATGATGGGGAATTTTTGTACGAGTTCAGATAGGTAACATTCTCTTTCCGCAACCTGGCATTGTATTTTCACTTGGTCTGTTACCTCTGGCTTTGTTTTAACGGCTCAAATTATTAGGAAGAGTATCAAACCTCCAGCTCTAACCACAGTCCCACTGCGAGGTGTGTGAAGGTATGTGCATCTGCCCCTCAGGTCCACACTGCTCTTCTAATGTGCCTCTGATCGAGCAGGTAGGAAAGACCTCCTGGGTGTGTGAACAGTGCTGCTTCCTCTACGGCTTCAGAGCTGCTGCTAAGATCTTCAGGAAGGAGAGCGGTATTGTACCCATTTTTAGATGGTTTTCAAAGTTGCCGGTGCTTGGCTGTCTTAAACGTCTGAGTTCCTAGAACTTTGAATGAGATCAAATCTATGAGTGAAGAGATGATGGTGCAGACCAACTTCTGATTCCGGTGATCCAAGAATCTGCACTACTACTTTTACCTTCTGAATAAGGCATGGATGTGACGGTATGCACAGTAATACTGATGTGCTATGGTTTTTGAATGATAGCAGTCTTCCTTTGTCCCATTCCTAAACCGTGGGCATTATTTGCCTTAACCTTGTTCAGTAGGGACATTATTCTATATTCTTACATGAAGTGAAAAGCACTCTTTTTCCATACCTTCACACAACAGCATTAAAACAAGGCCTAAGTAGTACAACCAATGTTCAAAGATGCTCTACCTTTTAAGTTTACAAAACATACCAAATTCATACCTTGTTCTAAGTTGATCTCAAGAAGAAAGGGTGTTCTCCAAATACTCCTTCAGCTCTTCCTCACAGCTCACCGTTTGCCTTTTTTCTAAGATTGTATCCAGATCACTTTCATCATCTAAGGCCACATAAAAAAGCTAGTAAAAATGGTTTCGTAGATACTAAAATCTCCCCAGCTCTTTAGGATTCAAGGAAGTTAATTATGCACATATCTTCTACACCCAGAAGAGAAAGCTACCTCAGCAAAACTCATCGCCTATGAAAATCTTCCTAGATAATGAACACCTCTGACACTGCCACCCCAAGTTGGTGTTCTGAAACAATGAGAACCTCACATCCAATCAGACTCTAGACCTGCACAAGATCTCGTCATAGCAACTTGCAGCCACTTTCTACAGAAAGCAGCAGTGATCTCTATCGCTGTTGCCATACCAACAATAAGACAGGACTGTCCATTCAGCGTGAATCAAGCAGTTAGCAAAAATGCACCTGACAGAATGAAACTGAAGAGGAGAAATTCCCATCTAAAAGTCAAAGATTACATTTTTAATTTTATAGCAGGTATTTTGAATTTCAGAGGGCTCTTTGCATTAAGAAGTCCTGTCTTTATAGCACACCCTTGTTTTTATGTTTCTACCTGGATTATGGCCATTTAGCCGTCTCCTTCAAATCACTCCAAAGAAAAACATTCAAGTGAACAAGTTCTTTCTAAACTGCTGGAAGGTGAAATGAATGAGTAAGAGGATATGTAACATGATAAAAGGCTGCCTGGAATTTTACGACTGGTATCCAACATGGCGTCTTCTATCTGGAGAGTAAAAAAAAATCAGTCTCCAAGTAAACTGGTAAGAATGCGGATTCTCAAAACTTCTGTTTATTCTGGCACCATAAAGCACCAAATCACATTCTATAATTTATCCCTTTAGAAACAACTGCCCGACTTTTTTTATGTATAGAAAAGATTGGAAGACATTTGGGAGATCATTTCCAGCTCTTCCTGAAGTCTGATCTTAAGCAGACTGGGCCATACGTCATTCATCGCTATCCTATGTATTTCAGATAGAAATGATCATAAAAATACAATCTATTTCTATTACAAATAATAAACACAAGAATTATGAACACTTCCACATGAAACTCTTCCACACCAAACTGTTTCTCTGGAGTGTTTTGTCACACTATGGACCTCTTTCTAAGGTGACATCAATAGCCTACCACGCAGAAGGCATTGCAGGTGGGAGCACAGGAAGAACAGACTAATCCCAAGGAGTGATGAAGATATATGTCATCAAATAAAAGAAACGTACATCCACGTGCTCCACTTCTTCTTCAAACCTACATTTTCGTTTCTCAGTCATCTGAAGCATGTTGGAGTGCACAACTTCAGCATCTTCTGCTGTGCAAATGTTCACATCCAACAGGGTCATCTGAAGGAAAAGAAGAACAAATTATTGACATGCACAGAAGAAATACTGTGTGGCTTTCAGAGAGCCTGGCTAAACGTAGTGTTTCTTTTCTTGTGATGGACAGAGATAGATTCAGCCTCCCACATGCCATATTAGATTACTAAACAATACCATCTGGTTGGACACAAAGGGAGAAATTGAGGCAGAGGTGGAATTTCTTTCCCAAGATAAGACAGATTTAGCACAAGGGCTGAGGCTCCTTGCATCTTCCACATTCATGTAGGACAGCACTCCCTTCATTACTGGCATTTGTTACGGCTTTTCCACATTTCAAGCACAAATACCAACTACTACTGTGAAACCAAACGGATGGCTTACTTTTTGAACAGAGTAAGGCGGAGGTTAAAAAGGAATTCCACTTGTTATCTCACTGTCTGGTGCATCTTTACTCTCTCTAATGACACATTGGACCACGGCTATCACAGCCAAAAGCTGTGGCACTCAACTTGCACATCTGCCCTTTCTCCTGACATTTGCCCTCGACCAGCTCATACTGGATGCTCATTTTCTCCACGCACTCCACATTAGGGCTGTCTGAATGATACGGAACAGACCACAGTCAAAATTCCCATCTTTCACAGTGCAGTGTGACATGGAAACATGACAGAGGCCATGTGCTGAATCTCAGCACACGGAACAGATGCCAGCAGTGCCTACAGACACCAGACATTACCAGCCAAAGAAATCAAGACATTTTCATACACAGCTGTTTATCATTATGCTTCAAAGTAGCAAGGTACTTAACAATCGCTACCAACTTCTTTGCTACCATACAGGCTACAAACATCCCAACTGGATGTGCTCTGGAGCAAGAGAAGGCAGACACAGAGCGGGAAGGCATGCTGCAAGGACACAGAGAAAGGAAGTATCTCCAATACTTCCCCTCTTCTTCTCATACTTCCCCTCTTCTTCTCCAGGAGTTAAAAAGGAGTATTTTTGTATGACTGAGAAGGGATCCACGTCAAAATTAACATTTGATTTCCCCCAGATTCATTCTAACCGAGCCAGTTCCTGCTAGATCTCCCCATGCACAGGTGTTTGTACTGGCCAAAGGAAAGCCATGCCACAGGCAGCTTCTTTGGCTCTTACTGCCACCTCCAAGCAACTGAGAAGGTATGTGGCAACACACGGAACAAAGAATAGAGCAAACATGCACTCTCAAAGCAACCGTCTGCCTCATCGTTGCCCAGGAGAAAAGAAAATATTGCTTGAATTCCAGACTGTTCTTAGGATTTCCCGACCTACCTAGACTTTTGTTTCAATTCTCCAGAGTTCTGCACCATTCGTTTCCATCAGATTTGGCACGTGTTGGAGGCAACAGGGTGCTATCAAAGCAGGAAACAAGAGTCAGGTATCCTAAAATACAAACCAGTCAGTACTTCAAATATAAAATTATGAATCCGAATATCCATACTACTGGGCGTTCTTTTATTTACAGCCATCTTGGCAATGAAAATAAACCTGAGATTGTTGTTGTTCAAGGCCAACTGTTTACTGCCCGATAAGGAACTAACTGTCATCTACCTGGTTCCTACATCCACCGTAAAAAACCTCCCTGTAAAGATCGTAATGCATTGCACCCACACCAATGTGTCTTGTGTTCAGGATGGATATTCAAACGTAGCAACGTTAGATTTCTATCCAGACTCCTCTCTTCATTTATTCCGCAAATAAAATCCCACGCCATGGAGAAAAAAATGCCTTGACAAAAACACCAAGTTCTAGCTCTCCACCCCTCTTTGCCCATTTCTGCTATGTTTCGAGATTTACTTCTGCATTCCTCCATTTTTAGAGCCTGATCGCCACCTATTAAGTGTAGCTGGGGCACTGAAAATCAAGAATGCATTTTTTCCATTCAAAAGAGCTGTACAGAAATAGATGTAGACCCTGCCTTACTGCTGCATTTAGCAATCACACATTGACAGGAAGCAAAGTGCATTTTGTAGCCAAGTCCTTCATTAACTCCAGCAACAATTGTTTTCCTTTATGCTATACCCTCTTTTGCCATACCCGATATATTGCAAAACCTTCAGTCTCTCTTCACTGAGTACCATCTGCTCCTTTATCAACTTTTCCATTTCCATATTCACAGTTGGGGGATTCTGTATTTCTTCACTTGCCATAAATTCTCTGCAGGATGGAAAGTAGATATGTAGAATGGAATCACATGATATATGTGATATCATACGTGGTATCACGTAGAAAGAAAAAATGATCAAGTATTACTTTAACAGAAACCAAAAGTGAACACTAGCCTCTTGGTGTTGCTCATTGTCCAAAAGAAGACTGCCAAATTTCTGACCTGAAACTCTGAACTCCACACTTCTTTTGCATGAGCTTCCAGTCCCTTGCCATTTCAGTTGATGCCATTTTTCTTTCTCAAGCTCTGATTTCATTCGATTCAAGAGTAGCTTGGCAGTTGCCCTCTCATTATCCAGCAGTGCTCCGTTTATATTCTGTGTATTAAAAAACAAAACCAGAAGTAGAAGCAGCATACAACATGCAAAAACAAACCAAAAATTGTCTCTTCTACAGAAAATGAGGGGAGAAAAGAACACAAATGATAACCAATACCCCGTCAAGTAGAAATTTCTTCTATATTTCAGTGATTGATAGGCAGAAAAAATGAATTTCATCTGGGGAAAGAAAGACATTCTAGGAATATTCAGACTGCTATCTTGCCCCAGGTAAAACATTTACCATGGCCTTAGCGTTAATGAGCTTGTGAACATCAGCTGCCAAGAGGAAGGACATTTCCTCCAGTTTCACACAATACTTGGTCAGTACATCTGCTATCTGTGCAATCAAAGAATACAGAAAAGCAACAACAATGAAAAGTAGAACTCAAATATCAATTTCCCAAGTTAAAAATCTACATGAACAAGACAATTTTTCCATTCAAGTGAATTCGATTTAATTAATTCATTAACTACATAAGTAGCATTCTCACGTTCAAGAGTAGAATTCAAAGAATCGACGTTGCTTCTTCTGAGACATTGAAGCCTGAGTAGATCCCAACTTCAAATCTAGTAGGACGGCATGAAAGCAATACCTGCTACATTTAGTACATGTAAACTACAAAGAACATCTAGAACAGCTCTAAAAGATGCACAAACCCATGAACTTTGAAGGAGACGCTAGCAAGAAATGTGGAAATAGGCTTTATCTGCCCAGTGCTTTTCCCAAAAGCACGGGCACTCCTTGGCGTCAGTGAGAGTCTCTGTCTCATTACTCAGCAGCTGGCTTAGGGTAAAAAAGGATGCATGCAATCACTTCATTCCTGTTCATGACATAAACTTACTGCATCATCATGGAAGCCATTTACTTGGAAATATAGCCTAAAAAATAGGTGTCAGACTGGGTACATATCTAGATTGCTATGAGCAAAACCAATTTCTTTTTAACAGGAAAGCCATACAATATGCCTGCCATGGCAAATATTAGTCTACTAGCCCTGCACTTCAACGGGCAGTGAGCAGTTCATGACACCAAGTTTACGTTTGGCAAGGAGACAGTCTATTTATTACAAGCCCCTAGTTCTAGAACCAAGAATTCAGGAGTTGCTCATTCCCAATGAAAATCTGTCCATTTCATACCTTTGGGGTTTTATGCTTCTGTTCTTTACCTGTCTTGAGTGTGGCTTTCTTGTGAAGTCACTGATGGGTGTTTTTCCAACACATTTCTGCTGATTACACGGTAATTGCGTGGCATCAGCAGACATCTCTGAATGTCTCTTGAAAGTATGCTTTTTACTCTTCCTAGAGGACCTTGTCTTCTTCTTTCCTTCACCCAAAAGGTGGGCTAAGTGAGCCTTCAAAGAACCATCATCTCAACAATTAGAATTCTTTCAAACCTACTGAATGGAGAACAGCGACAAAAAAATTTTAAAAAGACTAGTACGCGAAAGACAACAGAAGAGAAAGGTAAAATAATGAATCCTACATGCCACGTGCATAACTCTCTTCATTCAAGGCTATTTTCAAAATGAGAAAAAAAAAAAAAAAAAAGATCATCTTTTCCTCAGAGAGGAAAAGTGGAGTAACTGGATTGTGTTGCCTTGCCTACAGTTACCAGAAAAGTCAACAGCTGAGTTGAAAACTCCTGAAGCTGGCTAACTACACCTCTAAATGTTTTACTACTGTGTTATGATTCTGTCTTCAGTTAATAGAACCCGATATACAACAAAGAGATGGGAGCACATGGAGATGCATTGGAGAGCCTACGCTGGAGGTAACACATTCATTTTTTACTCAAACAAATCCAAATTAGAAATGTTGAAAATTACCTGGGGCCATTTCAACAGCCAGCAAACTGACTAACATAACCAATCTTTGGCTTCTATTCAATCCTTTGCTTGTTTTACCTGGACCTTGAAGATCTGTCTGCAGCCTTCCTCTCTGCAAATATATCACACTCGTCCTATTGAGAACCCATGGCTCATCACAGCTGCTTCGCCACGCCTGCTTCCAGAAGAACTGGCAACTACAAGCTGGGAGCCAAGAGATACAACACTTCACTTGGAAAAGGGCCTTCCATGAATCCTAGAATCCCAGAATGGTTTGGACTGGAAGCGACCTTAGAGACAAATTATCTTCTTCCCACATCCTGACACGGGCAGGGACACTTTTCCACTAGTCCAGGTTGCTCCATGTCCGCTCCAGCCTGGCCCTGGACGCTTCCTGCCATGGGGCTCCTACACAGCCTCTTTGAGCAACATGTGCCTCAGCACCCACCCAAGGAAGAATTCCTTTCCAATATCCCATCTATCCCAGCCCTCTGGCAGTTTGAAGCTATTCCCCCTTGTCCTGCGAGTCCAGACCCTTTTCCAAAGTCCCTCCCCAGCTATCTTGGAGCCCCAGCAGGCACTGCAAGGGGCTCGAAGATCTCCCTGGAGCCTTCTGTTCTCCAGATTGGACACCCTCAGCTCTCCCAGACTGTCCTAGAGCAAAGAAGCTCCACCTTTCAAAGCACCTTAGACGCCTCCTACCGGCCAAACTCGATGGCAACGCTGGCCTTCCGGGCCCTACGGATATCGCTTCCGGTGTCGCTCGGAGTCACTCCCGGCTCTCTTCCCGCCCAACATGGGGCCCTCAGGCGATGCCGCTCCTACGCCACTTCTGCCGCTGTCAGACCAACGGGGGGGCGGGGGGCCAGCCCAGACTCATCCACAATCTACACTGTCCTCGGCGGCTGCTGCGGGCTCATGGCGGCCCACACACCCGGAAGCAGAGCTCCGAACACAGAGGATCATAGACCCACATTTTGTTCGCCTCTGCACAAGGCAGGCCAGTCTTGCCATGCCCGGACTTTTCAGTTCAGCACGAGAATGAGAATACACCTGCGCCATGGGGGAGGAAACCTCTAAAGACTCCCTCATACGTGGTCGCTCAACTTAATGCCTAGGCACTTGCCATTCCTAAGGCTACACTAAAGCCTTTTTTACCTTGCGGGTAAGAAATGCCGTTGTTCTCGTGTGCAGCTAAAGGCGCAGCACAGGCAGGCCGGGGCAAAAGCTGGGGCAGAGCCCTTCCTCACACCTTCGCTGTGCTGTACTCCATGCAGCTAGAGCGAAGCGAGAAGGACGCGAGGAAGAAAAAGGCGTTCTTAAAGTAGCACCCTGGCAGCAGCCCTGAAAAGGCGCATAACACACGGCGTCTCGCTGCCCTCCGTTCTACATACTCGCAGCTCCCTCTGCCGACTTGCAAAAGTTGCTACCAGAGCAGAGGCGGCCAGATTGAAGAGGCAGTGCCTAGGTTCACCTTCTCCTTACTGCACGTAAGCCACGTCCAGCTCCTCGCTGCACTCTGGATTTCCCTTCTCCGAGGCACTTACCGTGGTGCTGTGTGCAACTCGGCGCCTAGAAGCGACCGCCAATGCTTTCACAGCGGGCTGCAAGGGAACCAAGGAGCAGCACAAGCAGCAGTGCTTCAGCTTGCTCCTTCCGACTGCTAAGGGCACTTGGGAAGGCAAGCGAGAGTCAACCACCTTCCTCTCCTAGTAGCCTGTAACGTGGTGCACACAAGCACGGGACTAGTGCCGCTTCGTTCACCGCCCTCGCCCAAGCGTGGAGCCGCTTTCACTTGCCGGCGGCCAGAAGCCACTGCAAGGGCGCCACACAACCACAAGTGCGCCGGCAGCCAAGAGCTAGAGAACGCTGCTTCTGCCCAAGCCCGCCTAGGGCGTGCACCTTTGTTCTCAGAGCTCCGTGCAACAGTCTGCCTCTCTCGCAGTTCGAATGGAAAACGAAAGCTTTTCGCCTACGCCCGTCACAGAGATCCGTTGCCAGGACGAGAATGCCTTGTGGCCGGAGCTCGCCCCCGCCGCGAGGAAACTGCTATTAGCACCGCGTTGCAGGGCCACGTCTCGCTTCTTGACTACGTGCTCAGCGCTCTCCGAATTCGCCGCTAGCTCCACGGTCTTTCTCAGCTGCAAGTAGCAGCGCTCACAGTACATAGAGCTTCGCAAGGACCGAAGACCCGGAGGGAAGTATCGCACTCGAAAATGTGCCAGGATAGAGACGTTCTACACTGAGTAGAGACACAGACAGACAGAGAGTTCTACACTGCCCCTTCTCGTCGGCCATCTTGTGCTCTGCTGCCTCTGCTGTGACGAATAGGTCCTTGAAAGGCGAGCGACAGCGGCTCTCCAGGCACTGAAGAGAGTTCCCTAGGGACTTTTCGATGTAAAACTTTTTCCACCTCCAAAAATACATGGGTAAGTCCTAAAAGTTTTGGTTTTCTTAAGAATAGTTTCGCCCAAGTTTTGCTGTTCTAAACACCCATGGTTTCAGTCTTCACTTAACTGCTTGTTTCTGTCTTTTTGGCTAGTGGCAATCTAATTCTAAGGTAACTAGATGTGTTGGAAATCCATAAATTACATCTCAAGTTAGGTGGGAAAATTGGCTCGGAAGAAAATGGAATTGAGAATTTGGAAAGAATCCAGAGTGAGCTGATGTCACAATCCGAGATTCCCTTGGGTTCCAAATCCTTTCATTTGTGTTTTTGTGGGCTTTTTGAAGGCGGTGTACAGTTGAAGCCATGATTTAGCTGCGGTGAGACCTGCTCTGCTGTAAAAGCATTATTTTCTCAGTGAGCATGGACAACAGTTAGAGTGTCGTCTTTTAAGATTCCCTGCACTCCACTTATGGTGGCAAAAGCAGTGCCTTGACTGTAATCATAAAAGTGATTACAGCTTCATTGCTTTGACATCATGTAGGATGCTTCCTCCATCTGCTGTGGTCAGCATTAAGTAACAGATTTCTCAGTTTCTAGGAAGAGTCTAGCAAACAATCACCTTGCTCCTTCTCTTGCATTTATTCATCACTGCTATGCTGCTATACAGACAGGTAGTCTGTTTATGATTCAACAATTCAATGGCACATCAAGTAAATAACAAAGCAAAACTAACTACCGAAAGCACTATAAGGGCCAGAGATTAGCTTGGATCAAAACAGGTATTCTCCTAGCATTGTTTACAAACGAGTCAGCATGTGAAACAGAAGGCACAATGTAGTTTGTGCCTTGTTTTGGGCATGCCCGGAAGAAGGAAATTCTGATTTCACATACGGGAAAAGAAATGTTGACATTTGAATGAGATTGTTCATACCCCAGTAAAGGTTGCTTTGAAAGGTTGTGGAAGTCCTGTTAGGAAACATGGCTTTACAAGTCCTTTCCACCAGGAGACAACAGCTGCAGAACATCTGGGTGTGCCAGTGTTGAGAGCACCAGCAAAGATCAAAGTGGAGAAGTTGGTGAACAATGGCAGTGGCCTGGCGGAGGGCAAGTGGGGTGCTGGCTGTGGGACCAGGGGAGTCCTGACTGATTTAGGAGGCGTGTGATGGTCTGTGCCAGCAAGCAGAATAGTGCTGTGGCCTTGGCACACTGCTAATACTGGAATTCAGTGGGGTCACTGGGCAGGCTGAGTGTGTGAGCTGCTGGAGGGACCCAGGTTGCCCACATGTAAACATCCAGTCTCACTCTTGCCAGCCACAGAAAGGAGCAGGATGTGGCTGCTGGCGATGCCTGTCACGTATATGTAGTGTATATGTGTGCTATCCCAGCCTGCTGGGAACGCTTCTTCTTTGGGACTGCTTGGGCTGAGGGAGAGAAAGCAGTGGTAGTTTCTGAGGTTTCGAGTTTGCTCGAGTTTCTCAGGCTGTTTCTGGAGCCACCCAGAGTTCTCTTCCTTGAAGCATTTCAAGTCCTGCTAATTTTCAAAATTCAAACAGACACAGCCCTAAGCTAGTTGATCTGACTTCAGAGCTATTCTTACGCTGAGCTGTTGGATGATCTGATCTCCTGAGATGTCTTCCATCTCAGTTTATGACCTGGTTCTTGTGAAAAGTAGGATCTTTTAGCCTGGAGAAGAGAGGTTTCTGGAGAGACAGTATTGTGGCCTTTGAATATGTAAAGAGGGTATAAGACAAATGGAGAAAGACTTTTTAGGAAAGTTTGCAGAGACAGGATAAGGGGCCATGCTTTCAAACTGAGACTAGGTTTAGATGGGCTAAAAGGAAAAACTTTTCTACAGTGAAGCTGGTGAGACACTCAAACGGGTGTTCCAGAGAAGTTGTGGATGCCCCATCATTGAGAGTGCTCCTTATCAGTTTGGCTAGTCTTGAGCAATTTGATCTACTGTAAGATCTACCTGGCAAGGAAGTTGGACTACATGATCTTTAATCACAGACTGTTGTATGATTCCGTGGAAGACAGAATGCAATAAAGTTCATATTTCAGATTTTGGCGCAGACATATTTATTTTTTCTCACTTTATGCATCATTGCAATGACAACTTGTTAGCTTCTGAAATGATTAGCTGAGATTGATTTCCTTCCTTAGTTTCATTTTCTCTGTTATTCCTTCACTCTTGGACTTTTTTTTTCACTAGATTCCCTCTTTCAGTAAACTGCCCTTAAGTATCACTTTGCTCCCCACCTGGCTTTTTTTTTTTTTTTTCAATGACACCTTTTCACTGGTTCGTTTTGGGCCTTTGCTGCTTGAAGTCCAGCAGCCTCCTTGTCTGAGCATTACGGAGCTTTCTTTACAGCTTCATCACTATGCAAAAAGCCATAAATTACTGTGTTCCATCTCACATACCATCAAGTATCACACTAATATTCCCTCTGCTGAATAGCTGGTTGGTTTACATAGACCAGCCAAATACCAGGAAATCCAGATGGCAGCAAGAATCTTGTAGACTACTCCCGCTGTTCATTTAAATTCTGGAGAAGTCACGTGAGGTATCACATTCTCTTGAAAGAAGTGTCTATCATCTCGGACATTCTAGAATGGGCTATTAATATTGTCATGAGTTTCTGGCTAGACTTTTTAGTATGCAAATTCAAATTCAAATGATCTGAAATGATAGAACTTCAAGAAATTTTTTTTCCCAGAATCGAAGTATGATGGAGTTCCATAGGGAGAATCTTAATCTTAGTTATTCTATTCCATCTCACATCATGGCTGGGGGAAGGGAGAAGGGAGTATCTTTGGGGGACAATGGGTTCCGGTGTAGTCAGTAAGCTGGGCAGAGGAGCCATCAGGTATTTTCTGTTGTTGGGCGGTGGGGGGGGGGGGGATTCGTGTGAACTCTTCCTTTCTTGTACCCTGCCACTAGTATTGTTGCTAAAATTGTTTGTTTTCTCATCCAAGTGACAAAATCAGCACACTTAATGAGGGATGAAGAGGGAGCAGCGACCTCAGAACAGGAGGAAGAAGAAGCAGAGCCTGCTGTCCTCCAGAAGAAAAAAACACTACCAGCCAATTTTGCATCATCTGTGAACTTCCTGGGCGTGTACTCTATCCCCTTGTCCAGAACACTGAGCAAGATATTAAACAAGACTGGGCCCAAGACTGAGCCTTGGGGACCAGCTGGATGAACTCTATTTCCCACCACTCTGTGGGCCTGGCCATCACCCAGTTTGTCACCCAGCAAACAGCCCACCCATGCAAACCATAAGCAGACAGTTTCTTCAGGAGAATGATGTGAGACTCATTGCAAAGAGGATCAGGGAGATGCCTAGGAAGAGTCTTAGGTGAATCCAGTAGACTACAGTGGAGGAAGGACGCGAGGAAGAAGAAGGCGTTCTTAAAGTAGCACCCTGGCAGCAGCCCTGAAAGGGCGCATAACACACGGCGTCTCGCTGCCCTCCGTTCTACATACTCGCAGCTCCCTCTGCCGACTTGCAAAAGTTGCTACCAGAGCAGAGGCGGCCAGATTGAAGAGGCAGTGCCTAGGTTCACCTTCTCCTTACTGCACGTAAGCCACGTCCAGCTCCTCGCTGCACTCTGGATTTCCCTTCTCCGCGGCACTTACAGTGGTGCTGTGTGCAACTCGGCGCCTAGAAGCGACCGCCAATGCTTTCACAGCGGGCTGCAAGGGAACCAAGGAGCAGCACAAGCAGCAGTGCTTCAGCTTGCTCCTTCCGACTGCTAAGGGCACTTGGGAGGGCAAGCGAGAGTCAACCACCTTCCTCTCCTAGTAGCCTGTAACGTGGTGCACACAAACACGGGAATAGTGCCGCTTCGTTCACCGCCCTCGCCCAAGCCTGGAGCCGCTTTCACTTGCCGGCGGCCAGAAGCCGCTGCAAGGGCGCCACACAACCACAAGTGCGCCGGCAGCCAAGAGCTAGAGAACGCTGCTTCTGCCCAAGCCCGCCTAGGGCGTGCACCTTTGTTCTCAGAGCTCCGTGCAACAGTCTGCCTCTCTCGCAGTTCGAATGGAAAACGAAAGCTTTTCGCATACGCCCTTCACAGAGATCCGTTGCCAGGACGAGAATGTCTTGTGGCCGGAGCTCGCCCCCGCCGCGAGGAAGCTGCTATTAGCACCGCGTTGCAGGGCCACGTCTCGCTTCTTGACTACGTGCTCAGCGCTCTCCGAATTCGCCGCTAGCTCCACGGTCTTTCTCAGCTGCAAGTAGCAGCGCTCACAGTACATAGAGCTTCGCAAGGACCGAAGACCCGGAGGGAAGTATCGCACACGAAAATGTGCCAGGACAGAGACGTGTTCTACGTTGTCCCTTCTCGTCATGCAGTTTGTGCCTCTGCTGCTTCTGCTGTTAGGAATCGCTCCTTGAAAGACGAGCGAGAGCGTCCTTCCGGGTGCATTGCACTGAGTCGAGTGCTCGCTCGGGACTTTGCTCTCGGGGCCAAGGCAAGAGGGCGTGCTTGCCCGCAGAACTGAGAACACGCTGTTGGGCAGAGCTGCAGCTGACCGCTGGAGTTCAGCTCTCGCCGGACGGCAGAAGGCGAAGAACGAAGCCGCTTGCGAGCGGCGCAGTGCAGCGAAGAGCTCTCCGAATTCGCCGCTAGCTCCACGGTCCTTCTCAGCTGCGAGTAGCAGCGCTCGCAGTACACAGAGCTTCGCAAGGCCCGAAGACCCGGAGGGAAGTATGGCACACGGAAATGTGCCAGGACAGAGACGTGTTCTACGTTGTCCCTTCTCGTCATGCAGTTTGTGCCTCTGCTGCTTCTACTGTTAGGAATCGCTCCTTGAAAGGCGAGCGAGAGCGTCCTTCTGGGTGCATTGCACTGAGTCGAGTGCTCGCTCGGGACTTTGCACTCGGGGCCAAGGCAAGAGGGCGTGCTTGCCCGCAGAACCGAGAACACGCTGTTGGGCAGAGCTGCAACTGACCGCTGGAGTTCAGCTCTCGCCGGACGGCAGAAGGCGAAGAACGAAGCCGCTTGCGAGCGGCGCAGTGCAGCGAAGAGCTCTCCGAATTCGCCGCTAGCTCCACGGTCCTTCTCAGCTGCGAGTAGCAGCGCTCGCAGTACACAGAGCTTCGCAAGGCCCGAAGAGCCGGAGGGAAGTATGGCACACGGAAATGTGCCAGGACAGAGACGTGTTCTACGTTGTCCCTTCTCGTCATGCAGTTTGTGCCTCTGCTGCTTCTGCTGTTAGGAATCGCTCCTTGAAAGACGAGCGAGAGCGTCCTTCTGGGTGCATTGCACTGAGTCGAGTGCTCGCTCGGGACTTTGCTCTCGGGGCCAAGGCAAGAGGGCGTGCTTGCCCGCAGAACCGAGAACACGCTGTTGGGCAGAGCTGCAACTGACCGCTGGAGTTCAGCTCTCGCCGGACGGCAGAAGGCGAAGAACGAAGCCGCTTGCGAGCGGCGCAGTGCAGCGAAGAGCTCTCCGAATTCGCCGCTAGCTCCACGGTCCTTCTGAGCTGCGAGTAGCAGCGCTCGCAGTACACAGAGCTTCGCAAGGCCCGAAGACCCGGAGGGAAGTATCGCACACGAAAATGTGCCAGGACAGAGACGTGTTCTACGGTGTCCCCTCTCGTCGTGCAGTTTGTGCCTCTGCTGCTTCTGCTGTTAGGAATCGCTCCTTGAAAGGCGAGCGAGAGCGTCCTTCCGGGTGCATTGCACTGAGTCGAGTGCTCGCTCGGGACTTTGCACTCGGGGCCAAGGCAAGAGGGCGTGCTTGCCCGCAGAACCGAGAACACGCTGTTGGGCAGAGCTGCAACTGACCGCTGGAGTTCAGCTCTCGCCGGACGGCAGAAGGCGAAGAACGAAGCCGCTTGCGAGCGGCGCAGTGCAGCGAAGAGCTCTCCGAATTCGCCGCTAGCTCCACGGTCCTTCTCAGCTGCGAGTAGCAGCGCTCGCAGTACACAGAGCTTCGCAAGGCCCGAAGAGCCGGAGGGAAGTATCGCACACGCAAATGTGCCAGGACAGAGACGTGTTCTACGGTGTCCCTTCTCGTCGTGCAGTTTGTGCCTCTGCTGCTTCTGCTGTTAGGAATCGCTCCTTGAAAGGCGAGCGAGAGCGTCCTTCCGGGTGCATTGCACTGAGTCGAGTGCTCGCTCGGGACTTTGCTCTCGGGGCCAAGGCAAGAGGGCGTGCTTGCCCGCAGAACCGAGAACACGCTGTTGGGCAGAGCTGCAACTGACCGCTGGAGTTCAGCTCTCGCCGGACGGCAGAAGGCGAAGAACGAAGCCGCTTGCGAGCGGCGCAGTGCAGCGAAGAGCTCTCCGAATTCGCCGCTAGCTCCACGGTCCTTCTCAGCTGCGAGTAGCAGCGCTCGCAGTACACAGAGCTTCGCAAGGCCCGAAGACCCGGAGGGAAGTATGGCACACGCAAATGTGCCAGGACAGAGACGTGTTCTACGGTGTCCCCTCTCGTCGTGCAGTTTGTGCCTCTGCTGCTTCTGCTGTTAGGAATCGCTCCTTGAAAGGCGAGCGAGAGCGTCCTTCCGGGTGCATTGCACTGAGTCGAGTGCTCGCTCGGGACTTTGCTCTCGGGGCCAAGGCAAGAGGGCGTGCTTGCCCGCAGAACCGAGAACACGCTGTTGGGCAGAGCTGCAACTGACCGCTGGAGTTCAGCTCTCGCCGGACGGCAGAAGGCGAAGAACGAAGCCGCTTGCGAGCGGCGCAGTGCAGCGAAGAGCTCTCCGAATTCGCCGCTAGCTCCACGGTCCTTCTCAGCTGCGAGTAGCAGCGCTCGCAGTACACAGAGCTTCGCAAGGCCCGAAGAGCCGGAGGGAAGTATCGCACACGAAAATGTGCCAGGACAGAGACGTGTTCTACGTTGTCCCTTCTCGTCGTGCAGTTTGTGCCTCTGCTGCTTCTGCTGTTAGGAATCGCTCCTTGAAAGGCGAGCGAGAGCGTCCTTCCGGGTGCATTGCACTGAGTCGAGTGCTCGCTCGGGACTTTGCTCTCGCGGCCAAGGCAAGAGGGCGTGCTTGCCCGCAGAACCGAGAACACGCTGTTGGGCAGAGCTGCAACTGACCGCTGGAGTTCAGCTCTCGCCGGACGGCAGAAGGCGAAGAACGAAGCCGCTTGCGAGCGGCGCAGTGCAGCGAAGAGCTCTCCGAATTCGCCGCTAGCTCCACGGTCCTTCTCAGCTGCGAGTAGCAGCGCTCGCAGTACACAGAGCTTCGCAAGGCCCGAAGAGCCGGAGGGAAGTATCGCACACGCAAATGTGCCAGGACAAAGACGTGTTCTACGGTGTCCCCTCTCGTCGTGCAGTTTGTGCCTCTGCTGCTTCTGCTGTTAGGAATCGCTCCTTGAAAGGCGAGCGAGAGCGTCCTTCCGGGTGCATTGCACTGAGTCGAGTGCTCGCTCGGGACTTTGCACTCGGGGCCAAGGCAAGAGGGCGTGCTTGCCCGCAGAACCGAGAACACGCTGTTGGGCAGAGCTGCAACTGACCGCTGGAGTTCAGCTCTCGCCGGACGGCAGAAGGCGAAGAACGAAGCCGCTTGCGAGCGGCGCAGTGCAGCGAAGAGCTCTCCGAATTCGCCGCTAGCTCCACGGTCCTTCTCAGCTGCGAGTAGCAGCGCTCGCAGTACACAGAGCTTCGCAAGGCCCGAAGAGCCGGAGGGAAGTATCGCACACGAAAATGTGCCAGGACAGAGACGTGTTCTACGTTGTCCCCTCTCGTCGTGCAGTTTGTGCCTCTGCTGCTTCTGCTGTTAGGAATCGCTCCTTGAAAGGCGAGCGAGAGCGTCCTTCCGGGTGCATTGCACTGAGTCGAGTGCTCGCTCGGGACTTTGCTCTCGCGGCCAAGGCAAGAGGGCGTGCTTGCCCGCAGAACCGAGAACACGCTGTTGGGCAGAGCTGCAACTGACCGCTGGAGTTCAGCTCTCGCCGGACGGCAGAAGGCGAAGAACGAAGCCGCTTGCGAGCGGCGCAGTGCAGCGAAGAGCTCTCCGAATTCGCCGCTAGCTCCACGGTCCTTCTCAGCTGCGAGTAGCAGCGCTCGCAGTACACAGAGCTTCGCAAGGCCCGAAGAGCCGGAGGGAAGTATCGCACACGCAAATGTGCCAGGACAGAGACGTGTTCTACGGTGTCCCCTCTCGTCGTGCAGTTTGTGCCTCTGCTGCTTCTGCTGTTAGGAATCGCTCCTTGAAAGGCGAGCGAGAGCGTCCTTCCGGGTGCATTGCACTGAGTCGAGTGCTCGCTCGGGACTTTGCACTCGGGGCCAAGGCAAGAGGGCGTGCTTGCCCGCAGAACCGAGAACACGCTGTTGGGCAGAGCTGCAACTGACCGCTGGAGTTCAGCTCTCGCCGGACGGCAGAAGGCGAAGAACGAAGGCGCTTGCGAGCGGCGCAGTGCAGCGAAGAGCTCTCCGAATTCGCCGCTAGCTCCACGGTCCTTCTCAGCTGCGAGTAGCAGCGCTCGCAGTACACAGAGCTTCGCAAGGCCCGAAGAGCCGGAGGGAAGTATCGCACACGCAAATGTGCCAGGACAGAGACGTGTTCTACGGTGTCCCCTCTCGTCGTGCAGTTTGTGCCTCTGCTGCTTCTGCTGTTAGGAATCGCTCCTTGAAAGGCGAGCGAGAGCGTCCTTCCGGGTGCATTGCACTGAGTCGAGTGCTCGCTCGGGACTTTGCTCTCGGGGCCAAGGCAAGAGGGCGTGCTTGCCCGCAGAACCGAGAACACGCTGTTGGGCAGAGCTGCAACTGACCGCTGGAGTTCAGCTCTCGCCGGACGGCAGAAGGCGAAGAACGAAGCCGCTTGCGAGCGGCGCAGTGCAGCGAAGAGCTCTCCGAATTCGCCGCTAGCTCCACGGTCCTTCTCAGCTGCGAGTAGCAGCGCTCGCAGTACACAGAGCTTCGCAAGGCCCGAAGACCCGGAGGGAAGTATGGCACACGCAAATGTGCCAGGACAGAGACGTGTTCTACGGTGTCCCCTCTCGTCGTGCAGTTTGTGCCTCTGCTGCTTCTGCTGTTAGGAATCGCTCCTTGAAAGGCGAGCGAGAGCGTCCTTCCGGGTGCATTGCACTGAGTCGAGTGCTCGCTCGGGACTTTGCTCTCGGGGCCAAGGCAAGAGGGCGTGCTTGCCCGCAGAACCGAGAACACGCTGTTGGGCAGAGCTGCAACTGACCGCTGGAGTTCAGCTCTCGCCGGACGGCAGAAGGCGAAGAACGAAGCCGCTTGCGAGCGGCGCAGTGCAGCGAAGAGCTCTCCGAATTCGCCGCTAGCTCCACGGTCCTTCTCAGCTGCGAGTAGCAGCGCTCGCAGTACACAGAGCTTCGCAAGGCCCGAAGAGCCGGAGGGAAGTATCGCACACGAAAATGTGCCAGGACAGAGACGTGTTCTACGTTGTCCCCTCTCGTCGTGCAGTTTGTGCCTCTGCTGCTTCTGCTGTTAGGAATCGCTCCTTGAAAGGCGAGCGAGAGCGTCCTTCCGGGTGCATTGCACTGAGTCGAGTGCTCGCTCGGGACTTTGCTCTCGGGGCCAAGGCAAGAGGGCGTGCTTGCCCGCAGAACCGAGAACACGCTGTTGGGCAGAGCTGCAACTGACCGCTGGAGTTCAGCTCTCGCCGGACGGCAGAAGGCGAAGAACGAAGCCGCTTGCGAGCGGCGCAGTGCAGCGAAGAGCTCTCCGAATTCGCCGCTAGCTCCACGGTCCTTCTCAGCTGCGAGTAGCAGCGCTCGCAGTACACAGAGCTTCGCAAGGCCCGAAGAGCCGGAGGGAAGTATCGCACACGCAAATGTGCCAGGACAGAGACGTGTTCTACGGTGTCCCCTCTCGTCGTGCAGTTTGTGCCTCTGCTGCTTCTGCTGTTAGGAATCGCTCCTTGAAAGGCGAGCGAGAGCGTCCTTCCGGGTGCATTGCACTGAGTCGAGTGCTCGCTCGGGACTTTGCACTCGGGGCCAAGGCAAGAGGGCGTGCTTGCCCGCAGAACCGAGAACACGCTGTTGGGCAGAGCTGCAACTGACCGCTGGAGTTCAGCTCTCGCCGGACGGCAGAAGGCGAAGAACGAAGCCGCTTGCGAGCGGCGCAGTGCAGCGAAGAGCTCTCCGAATTCGCCGCTAGCTCCACGGTCCTTCTGAGCTGCGAGTAGCAGCGCTCGCAGTACACAGAGCTTCGCAAGGCCCGAAGAGCCGGAGGGAAGTATCGCACACGAAAATGTGCCAGGACAGAGACGTGTTCTACGTTGTCCCCTCTCGTCGTGCAGTTTGTGCCTCTGCTGCTTCTGCTGTTAGGAATCGCTCCTTGAAAGGCGAGCGAGAGCGTCCTTCCGGGTGCATTGCACTGAGTCGAGTGCTCGCTCGGGACTTTGCTCTCGCGGCCAAGGCAAGAGGGCGTGCTTGCCCGCAGAACCGAGAACACGCTGTTGGGCAGAGCTGCAACTGACCGCTGGAGTTCAGCTCTCGCCGGACGGCAGAAGGCGAAGAACGAAGCCGCTTGCGAGCGGCGCAGTGCAGCGAAGAGCTCTCCGAATTCGCCGCTAGCTCCCCGGTCCTTCTCAGCTGCGAGTAGCAGCGCTCGCAGTACACAGAGCTTCGCAAGGCCCGAAGAGCCGGAGGGAAGTATCGCACACGAAAATGTGCCAGGACAGAGACGTGTTCTACGTTGTCCCCTCTCGTCGTGCAGTTTGTGCCTCTGCTGCTTCTGCTGTTAGGAATCGCTCCTTGAAAGGCGAGCGAGAGCGTCCTTCCGGGTGCATTGCACTGAGTCGAGTGCTCGCTCGGGACTTTGCTCTCGCGGCCAAGGCAAGAGGGCGTGCTTGCCCGCAGAACCGAGAACACGCTGTTGGGCAGAGCTGCAACTGACCGCTGGAGTTCAGCTCTCGCCGGACGGCAGAAGGCGAAGAACGAAGCCGCTTGCGAGCGGCGCAGTGCAGCGAAGAGCTCTCCGAATTCGCCGCTAGCTCCACGGTCCTTCTCAGCTGCGAGTAGCAGCGCTCGCAGTACACAGAGCTTCGCAAGGCCCGAAGAGCCGGAGGGAAGTATCGCACACGAAAATGTGCCAGGACAGAGACGTGTTCTACGTTGTCCCCTCTCGTCGTGCAGTTTGTGCCTCTGCTGCTTCTGCTGTTAGGAATCGCTCCTTGAAAGGCGAGCGAGAGCGTCCTTCCGGGTGCATTGCACTGAGTCGAGTGCTCGCTCGGGACTTTGCTCTCGCGGCCAAGGTAAGAGGGCGTGCTTGCCCGCAGAACCGAGAACACGCTGTTGGGCAGAGCTGCAACTGACCGCTGGAGTTCAGCTCTCGCCGGACGGCAGAAGGCGAAGAACGAAGCCGCTTGCGAGCGGCGCAGTGCAGCGAAGAGCTCTCCGAATTCGCCGCTAGCTCCACGGTCCTTCTCAGCTGCGAGTAGCAGCGCTCGCAGTACACAGAGCTTCGCAAGGCCCGAAGACCCGGAGGGAAGTATGGCACACGCAAATGTGCCAGGACAGAGACGTGTTCTACGTTGTCCCTTCTCGTCGTGCAGTTTGTGCCTCTGCTGCTTCTGCTGTTAGGAATCGCTCCTTGAAAGGCGAGCGAGAGCGTCCTTCCGGGTGCATTGCACTGAGTCGAGTGCTCGCTCGGGACTTTGCTCTCGCGGCCAAGGCAAGAGGGCGTGCTTGCCCGCAGAACCGAGAACACGCTGTTGGGCAGAGCTGCAACTGACCGCTGGAGTTCAGCTCTCGCCGGACGGCAGAAGGCGAAGAACGAAGCCGCTTGCGAGCGGCGCAGTGCAGCGAAGAGCTCTCCGAATTCGCCGCTAGCTCCACGGTCCTTCTCAGCTGCGAGTAGCAGCGCTCGCAGTACACAGAGCTTCGCAAGGCCCGAAGACCCGGAGGGAAGTATGGCACACGCAAATGTGCCAGGACAGAGACGTGTTCTACGTTGTCCCTTCTCGTCGTGCAGTTTGTGCCTCTGCTGCTTCTGCTGTTAGGAATCGCTCCTTGAAAGGCGAGCGAGAGCGTCCTTCCGGGTGCATTGCACTGAGTCGAGTGCTCGCTCGGGACTTTGCTCTCGCGGCCAAGGCAAGAGGGCGTGCTTGCCCGCAGAACCGAGAACACGCTGTTGGGCAGAGCTGCAACTGACCGCTGGAGTTCAGCTCTCGCCGGACGGCAGAAGGCGAAGAACGAAGGCGCTTGCGAGCGGCGCAGTGCAGCGAAGAGCTCTCCGAATTCGCCGCTAGCTCCACGGTCCTTCTCAGCTGCGAGTAGCAGCGCTCGCAGTACACAGAGCTTCGCAAGGCCCGAAGAGCCGGAGGGAAGTATCGCACACGCAAATGTGCCAGGACAGAGACGTGTTCTACGGTGTCCCCTCTCGTCGTGCAGTTTGTGCCTCTGCTGCTTCTGGTGTTAGGAATCGCTCCTTGAAAGGCGAGCGAGAGCGTCCTTCCGGGTGCATTGCACTGAGTCGAGTGCTCGCTCGGGACTTTGCACTCGGGGCCAAGGCAAGAGGGCGTGCTTGCCCGCAGAACCGAGAACACGCTGTTGGGCAGAGCTGCAACTGACCGCTGGAGTTCAGCTCTCGCCGGACGGCAGAAGGCGAAGAACGAAGCCGCTTGCGAGCGGCGCAGTGCAGCGAAGAGCTCTCCGAATTCGCCGCTAGCTCCACGGTCCTTCTCAGCTGCGAGTAGCAGCGCTCGCAGTACACAGAGCTTCGCAAGGCCCGAAGAGCCGGAGGGAAGTATGGCACACGCAAATGTGCCAGGACAGAGACGTGTTCTACGGTGTCCCCTCTCGTCGTGCAGTTTGTGCCTCTGCTGCTTCTGCTGTTAGGAATCGCTCCTTGAAAGGCGAGCGAGAGCGTCCTTCCGGGTGCATTGCACTGAGTCGAGTGCTCGCTCGGGACTTTGCTCTCGGGGCCAAGGCAAGAGGGCGTGCTTGCCCGCAGAACCGAGAACACGCTGTTGGGCAGAGCTGCAACTGACCGCTGGAGTTCAGCTCTCGCCGGACGGCAGAAGGCGAAGAACGAAGGCGCTTGCGAGCGGCGCAGTGCAGCGAAGAGCTCTCCGAATTCGCCGCTAGCTCCACGGTCCTTCTCAGCTGCGAGTAGCAGCGCTCGCAGTACACAGAGCTTCGCAAGGCCCGAAGAGCCGGAGGGAAGTATCGCACACGCAAATGTGCCAGGACAGAGACGTGTTCTACGTTGTCCCCTCTCGTCGTGCAGTTTGTGCCTCTGCTGCTTCTGCTGTTAGGAATCGCTCCTTGAAAGGCGAGCGAGAGCGTCCTTCCGGGTGCATTGCACTGAGTCGAGTGCTCGCTCGGGACTTTGCTCTCGCGGCCAAGGCAAGAGGGCGTGCTTGCCCGCAGAACCGAGAACACGCTGTTGGGCAGAGCTGCAACTGACCGCTGGAGTTCAGCTCTCGCCGGACGGCAGAAGGCGAAGAACGAAGCCGCTTGCGAGCGGCGCAGTGCAGCGAAGAGCTCTCCGAATTCGCCGCTAGCTCCACGGTCCTTCTCAGCTGCGAGTAGCTGCTCTCGCAGTACACAGAGCTTCGCAAGGCCCGAAGAGCCGGAGGGAAGTATCGCACACGCAAATATGCCAGGACAGAGACGTGTTCTACGGTGTCCCCTCTCGTCGTGCAGTTTGTGCCTCTGCTGCTTCTGCTGTTAGGAATCGCTCCTTGAAAGGCGAGCGAGAGCGTCCTTCCGGGTGCATTGCACTGAGTCGAGTGCTCGCTCGGGACTTTGCTCTCGCGGCCAAGGCAAGAGGGCGTGCTTGCCCGCAGAACCGAGAACACGCTGTTGGGCAGAGCTGCAACTGACCGCTGGAGTTCAGCTCTCGCCGGACGGCAGAAGGCGAAGAACGAAGGCGCTTGCGAGCGGCGCAGTGCAGCGAAGAGCTCTCCGAATTCGCCGCTAGCTCCACGGTCCTTCTCAGCTGCGAGTAGCAGCGCTCGCAGTACACAGAGCTTCGCAAGGCCCGAAGAGCCGGAGGGAAGTATCGCACACGCAAATGTGCCAGGACAGAGACGTGTTCTACGGTGTCCCCTCTCGTCGTGCAGTTTGTGCCTCTGCTGCTTCTGCTGTTAGGAATCGCTCCTTGAAAGGCGAGCGAGAGCGTCCTTCCGGGTGCATTGCACTGAGTCGAGTGCTCGCTCGGGACTTTGCACTCGGGGCCAAGGCAAGAGGGCGTGCTTGCCCGCAGAACCGAGAACACGCTGTTGGGCAGAGCTGCAACTGACCGCTGGAGTTCAGCTCTCGCCGGACGGCAGAAGGCGAAGAACGAAGCCGCTTGCGAGCGGCGCAGTGCAGCGAAGAGCTCTCCGAATTCGCCGCTAGCTCCACGGTCCTTCTCAGCTGCGAGTAGCAGCGCTCGCAGTACACAGAGCTTCGCAAGGCCCGAAGAGCCGGAGGGAAGTATCGCACACGAAAATGTGCCAGGACAGAGACGTGTTCTACGTTGTCCCCTCTCGTCGTGCAGTTTGTGCCTCTGCTGCTTCTGCTGTTAGGAATCGCTCCTTGAAAGGCGAGCGAGAGCGTCCTTCCGGGTGCATTGCACTGAGTCGAGTGCTCGCTCGGGACTTTGCTCTCGCGGCCAAGGCAAGAGGGCGTGCTTGCCCGCAGAACCGAGAACACGCTGTTGGGCAGAGCTGCAACTGACCGCTGGAGTTCAGCTCTCGCCGGACGGCAGAAGGCGAAGAACGAAGGCGCTTGCGAGCGGCGCAGTGCAGCGAAGAGCTCTCCGAATTCGCCGCTAGCTCCACGGTCCTTCTCAGCTGCGAGTAGCAGCGCTCGCAGTACACAGAGCTTCGCAAGGCCCGAAGAGCCGGAGGGAAGTATCGCACACGCAAATGTGCCAGGACAGAGACGTGTTCTACGGTGTCCCCTCTCGTCGTGCAGTTTGTGCCTCTGCTGCTTCTGCTGTTAGGAATCGCTCCTTGAAAGGCGAGCGAGAGCGTCCTTCCGGGTGCATTGCACTGAGTCGAGTGCTCGCTCGGGACTTTGCTCTCGGGGCCAAGGCAAGAGGGCGTGCTTGCCCGCAGAACCGAGAACACGCTGTTGGGCAGAGCTGCAACTGACCGCTGGATTTCAGCTCTCGCCGGACGGCAGAAGGCGAAGAACGAAGCCGCTTGCGAGCGGCGCAGTGCAGCGAAGAGCTCTCCGAATTCGCCGCTAGCTCCACGGTCCTTCTCAGCTGCGAGTAGCAGCGCTCGCAGTACACAGAGCTTCGCAAGGCCCGAAGACCCGGAGGGAAGTATGGCACACGCAAATGTGCCAGGACAGAGACGTGTTCTACGGTGTCCCCTCTCGTCGTGCAGTTTGTGCCTCTGCTGCTTCTGCTGTTAGGAATCGCTCCTTGAAAGGCGAGCGAGAGCGTCCTTCCGGGTGCATTGCACTGAGTCGAGTGCTCGCTCGGGACTTTGCTCTCGGGGCCAAGGCAAGAGGGCGTGCTTGCCCGCAGAACCGAGAACACGCTGTTGGGCAGAGCTGCAACTGACCGCTGGAGTTCAGCTCTCGCCGGACGGCAGAAGGCGAAGAACGAAGCCGCTTGCGAGCGGCGCAGTGCAGCGAAGAGCTCTCCGAATTCGCCGCTAGCTCCACGGTCCTTCTCAGCTGCGAGTAGCAGCGCTCGCAGTACACAGAGCTTCGCAAGGCCCGAAGAGCCGGAGGGAAGTATCGCACACGAAAATGTGCCAGGACAGAGACGTGTTCTACGTTGTCCCCTCTCGTCGTGCAGTTTGTGCCTCTGCTGGTTCTGCTGTTAGGAATCGCTCCTTGAAAGGCGAGCGAGAGCGTCCTTCCGGGTGCATTGCACTGAGTCGAGTGCTCGCTCGGGACTTTGCTCTCGGGGCCAAGGCAAGAGGGCGTGCTTGCCCGCAGAACCGAGAACACGCTGTTGGGCAGAGCTGCAACTGACCGCTGGAGTTCAGCTCTCGCCGGACGGCAGAAGGCGAAGAACGAAGCCGCTTGCGAGCGGCGCAGTGCAGCGAAGAGCTCTCCGAATTCGCCGCTAGCTCCACGGTCCTTCTCAGCTGCGAGTAGCAGCGCTCGCAGTACACAGAGCTTCGCAAGGCCCGAAGAGCCGGAGGGAAGTATGGCACACGCAAATGTGCCAGGACAGAGACGTGTTCTACGGTGTCCCCTCTCGTCGTGCAGTTTGTGCCTCTGCTGCTTCTGCTGTTAGGAATCGCTCCTTGAAAGGCGAGCGAGAGCGTCCTTCCGGGTGCATTGCACTGAGTCGAGTGCTCGCTCGGGACTTTGCACTCGGGGCCAAGGCAAGAGGGCGTGCTTGCCCGCAGAACCGAGAACACGCTGTTGGGCAGAGCTGCAACTGACCGCTGGAGTTCAGCTCTCGCCGGACGGCAGAAGGCGAAGAACGAAGCCGCTTGCGAGCGGCGCAGTGCAGCGAAGAGCTCTCCGAATTCGCCGCTAGCTCCACGGTCCTTCTCAGCTGCGAGTAGCAGCGCTCGCAGTACACAGAGCTTCGCAAGGCCCGAAGAGCCGGAGGGAAGTATCGCACACGAAAATGTGCCAGGACAGAGACGTGTTCTACGTTGTCCCCTCTCGTCGTGCAGTTTGTGCCTCTGCTGCTTCTGCTGTTAGGAATCGCTCCTTGAAAGGCGAGCGAGAGCGTCCTTCCGGGTGCATTGCACTGAGTCGAGTGCTCGCTCGGGACTTTGCTCTCGCGGCCAAGGCAAGAGGGCGTGCTTGCCCGCAGAACCGAGAACACGCTGTTGGGCAGAGCTGCAACTGACCGCTGGAGTTCAGCTCTCGCCGGACGGCAGAAGGCGAAGAACGAAGCCGCTTGCGAGCGGCGCAGTGCAGCGAAGAGCTCTCCGAATTCGCCGCTAGCTCCCCGGTCCTTCTCAGCTGCGAGTAGCAGCGCTCGCAGTACACAGAGCTTCGCAAGGCCCGAAGAGCCGGAGGGAAGTATCGCACACGAAAATGTGCCAGGACAGAGACGTGTTCTACGTTGTCCCCTCTCGTCGTGCAGTTTGTGCCTCTGCTGCTTCTGCTGTTAGGAATCGCTCCTTGAAAGGCGAGCGAGAGCGTCCTTCCGGGTGCATTGCACTGAGTCGAGTGCTCGCTCGGGACTTTGCTCTCGCGGCCAAGGCAAGAGGGCGTGCTTGCCCGCAGAACCGAGAACACGCTGTTGGGCAGAGCTGCAACTGACCGCTGGAGTTCAGCTCTCGCCGGACGGCAGAAGGCGAAGAACGAAGCCGCTTGCGAGCGGCGCAGTGCAGCGAAGAGCTCTCCGAATTCGCCGCTAGCTCCACGGTCCTTCTCAGCTGCGAGTAGCAGCGCTCGCAGTACACAGAGCTTCGCAAGGCCCGAAGAGCCGGAGGGAAGTATCGCACACGAAAATGTGCCAGGACAGAGACGTGTTCTACGTTGTCCCCTCTCGTCGTGCAGTTTGTGCCTCTGCTGCTTCTGCTGTTAGGAATCGCTCCTTGAAAGGCGAGCGAGAGCGTCCTTCCGGGTGCATTGCACTGAGTCGAGTGCTCGCTCGGGACTTTGCTCTCGCGGCCAAGGTAAGAGGGCGTGCTTGCCCGCAGAACCGAGAACACGCTGTTGGGCAGAGCTGCAACTGACCGCTGGAGTTCAGCTCTCGCCGGACGGCAGAAGGCGAAGAACGAAGCCGCTTGCGAGCGGCGCAGTGCAGCGAAGAGCTCTCCGAATTCGCCGCTAGCTCCACGGTCCTTCTCAGCTGCGAGTAGCAGCGCTCGCAGTACACAGAGCTTCGCAAGGCCCGAAGACCCGGAGGGAAGTATGGCACACGCAAATGTGCCAGGACAGAGACGTGTTCTACGTTGTCCCTTCTCGTCGTGCAGTTTGTGCCTCTGCTGCTTCTGCTGTTAGGAATCGCTCCTTGAAAGGCGAGCGAGAGCGTCCTTCCGGGTGCATTGCACTGAGTCGAGTGCTCGCTCGGGACTTTGCTCTCGCGGCCAAGGCAAGAGGGCGTGCTTGCCCGCAGAACCGAGAACACGCTGTTGGGCAGAGCTGCAACTGACCGCTGGAGTTCAGCTCTCGCCGGACGGCAGAAGGCGAAGAACGAAGCCGCTTGCGAGCGGCGCAGTGCAGCGAAGAGCTCTCCGAATTCGCCGCTAGCTCCACGGTCCTTCTCAGCTGCGAGTAGCAGCGCTCGCAGTACACAGAGCTTCGCAAGGCCCGAAGACCCGGAGGGAAGTATGGCACACGCAAATGTGCCAGGACAGAGACGTGTTCTACGGTGTCCCCTCTCGTCGTGCAGTTTGTGCCTCTGCTGCTTCTGCTGTTAGGAATCGCTCCTTGAAAGGCGAGCGAGAGCGTCCTTCCGGGTGCATTGCACTGAGTCGAGTGCTCGCTCGGGACTTTGCTCTCGCGGCCAAGGCAAGAGGGCGTGCTTGCCCGCAGAACCGAGAACACGCTGTTGGGCAGAGCTGCAACTGACCGCTGGAGTTCAGCTCTCGCCGGACGGCAGAAGGCGAAGAACGAAGCCGCTTGCGAGCGGCGCAGTGCAGCGAAGAGCTCTCCGAATTCGCCGCTAGCTCCACGGTCCTTCTCAGCTGCGAGTAGCAGCGCTCGCAGTACACAGAGCTTCGCAAGGCCCGAAGACCCGGAGGGAAGTATGGCACACGCAAATGTGCCAGGACAGAGACGTGTTCTACGTTGTCCCCTCTCGTCGTGCAGTTTGTGCCTCTGCTGCTTCTGCTGTTAGGAATCGCTCCTTGAAAGGCGAGCGAGAGCGTCCTTCCGGGTGCATTGCACTGAGTCGAGTGCTCGCTCGGGACTTTGCTCTCGGGCCAAGGCAAGAGGGCGTGCTTGCCCGCAGAACCGAGAACACGCTGTTGGGCAGAGCTGCAACTGACCGCTGGAGTTCAGCTCTCGCCGGACGGCAGAAGGCGAAGAACGAAGCCGCTTGCGAGCGGCGCAGTGCAGCGAAGAGCTCTCCGAATTCGCCGCTAGCTCCACGGTCCTTCTCAGCTGCGAGTAGCAGCGCTCGCAGTACACAGAGCTTCGCAAGGCCCGAAGAGCCGGAGGGAAGTATCGCACACGCAAATGTGCCAGGACAGAGACGTGTTCTACGTTGTCCCCTCTCGTCGTGCAGTTTGTGCCTCTGCTGCTTCTGCTGTTAGGAATCGCTCCTTGAAAGGCGAGCGAGAGCGTCCTTCCGGGTGCATTGCACTGAGTCGAGTGCTCGCTCGGGACTTTGCTCTCGGGGCCAAGGCAAGAGGGCGTGCTTGCCCGCAGAACCGAGAACACGCTGTTGGGCAGAGCTGCAACTGACCGCTGGAGTTCAGCTCTCGCCGGACGGCAGAAGGCGAAGAACGAAGCCGCTTGCGAGCGGCGCAGTGCAGCGAAGAGCTCTCCGAATTCGCCGCTAGCTCCACGGTCCTTCTCAGCTGCGAGTAGCAGCGCTCGCAGTACACAGAGCTTCGCAAGGCCCGAAGAGCCGGAGGGAAGTATGGCACACGCAAATGTGCCAGGACAGAGACGTGTTCTACGGTGTCCCCTCTCGTCGTGCAGTTTGTGCCTCTGCTGCTTCTGCTGTTAGGAATCGCTCCTTGAAAGGCGAGCGAGAGCGTCCTTCCGGGTGCATTGCACTGAGTCGAGTGCTCGCTCGGGACTTTGCACTCGGGGCCAAGGCAAGAGGGCGTGCTTGCCCGCAGAACCGAGAACACGCTGTTGGGCAGAGCTGCAACTGACCGCTGGAGTTCAGCTCTCGCCGGACGGCAGAAGGCGAAGAACGAAGCCGCTTGCGAGCGGCGCAGTGCAGCGAAGAGCTCTCCGAATTCGCCGCTAGCTCCACGGTCCTTCTCAGCTGCGAGTAGCAGCGCTCGCAGTACACAGAGCTTCGCAAGGCCCGAAGAGCCGGAGGGAAGTATCGCACACGAAAATGTGCCAGGACAGAGACGTGTTCTACGTTGTCCCCTCTCGTCGTGCAGTTTGTGCCTCTGCTGCTTCTGCTGTTAGGAATCGCTCCTTGAAAGGCGAGCGAGAGCGTCCTTCCGGGTGCATTGCACTGAGTCGAGTGCTCGCTCGGGACTTTGCTCTCGCGGCCAAGGCAAGAGGGCGTGCTTGCCCGCAGAACCGAGAACACGCTGTTGGGCAGAGCTGCAACTGACCGCTGGAGTTCAGCTCTCGCCGGACGGCAGAAGGCGAAGAACGAAGCCGCTTGCGAGCGGCGCAGTGCAGCGAAGAGCTCTCCGAATTCGCCGCTAGCTCCCCGGTCCTTCTCAGCTGCGAGTAGCAGCGCTCGCAGTACACAGAGCTTCGCAAGGCCCGAAGAGCCGGAGGGAAGTATCGCACACGAAAATGTGCCAGGACAGAGACGTGTTCTACGTTGTCCCCTCTCGTCGTGCAGTTTGTGCCTCTGCTGCTTCTGCTGTTAGGAATCGCTCCTTGAAAGGCGAGCGAGAGCGTCCTTCCGGGTGCATTGCACTGAGTCGAGTGCTCGCTCGGGACTTTGCTCTCGCGGCCAAGGCAAGAGGGCGTGCTTGCCCGCAGAACCGAGAACACGCTGTTGGGCAGAGCTGCAACTGACCGCTGGAGTTCAGCTCTCGCCGGACGGCAGAAGGCGAAGAACGAAGCCGCTTGCGAGCGGCGCAGTGCAGCGAAGAGCTCTCCGAATTCGCCGCTAGCTCCACGGTCCTTCTCAGCTGCGAGTAGCAGCGCTCGCAGTACACAGAGCTTCGCAAGGCCCGAAGAGCCGGAGGGAAGTATCGCACACGAAAATGTGCCAGGACAGAGACGTGTTCTACGTTGTCCCCTCTCGTCGTGCAGTTTGTGCCTCTGCTGCTTCTGCTGTTAGGAATCGCTCCTTGAAAGGCGAGCGAGAGCGTCCTTCCGGGTGCATTGCACTGAGTCGAGTGCTCGCTCGGGACTTTGCTCTCGCGGCCAAGGTAAGAGGGCGTGCTTGCCCGCAGAACCGAGAACACGCTGTTGGGCAGAGCTGCAACTGACCGCTGGAGTTCAGCTCTCGCCGGACGGCAGAAGGCGAAGAACGAAGCCGCTTGCGAGCGGCGCAGTGCAGCGAAGAGCTCTCCGAATTCGCCGCTAGCTCCACGGTCCTTCTCAGCTGCGAGTAGCAGCGCTCGCAGTACACAGAGCTTCGCAAGGCCCGAAGACCCGGAGGGAAGTATGGCACACGCAAATGTGCCAGGACAGAGACGTGTTCTACGTTGTCCCTTCTCGTCGTGCAGTTTGTGCCTCTGCTGCTTCTGCTGTTAGGAATCGCTCCTTGAAAGGCGAGCGAGAGCGTCCTTCCGGGTGCATTGCACTGAGTCGAGTGCTCGCTCGGGACTTTGCTCTCGCGGCCAAGGCAAGAGGGCGTGCTTGCCCGCAGAACCGAGAACACGCTGTTGGGCAGAGCTGCAACTGACCGCTGGAGTTCAGCTCTCGCCGGACGGCAGAAGGCGAAGAACGAAGCCGCTTGCGAGCGGCGCAGTGCAGCGAAGAGCTCTCCGAATTCGCCGCTAGCTCCACGGTCCTTCTCAGCTGCGAGTAGCAGCGCTCGCAGTACACAGAGCTTCGCAAGGCCCGAAGACCCGGAGGGAAGTATGGCACACGCAAATGTGCCAGGACAGAGACGTGTTCTACGGTGTCCCCTCTCGTCGTGCAGTTTGTGCCTCTGCTGCTTCTGCTGTTAGGAATCGCTCCTTGAAAGGCGAGCGAGAGCGTCCTTCCGGGTGCATTGCACTGAGTCGAGTGCTCGCTCGGGACTTTGCTCTCGGGGCCAAGGCAAGAGGGCGTGCTTGCCCGCAGAACCGAGAACACGCTGTTGGGCAGAGCTGCAACTGACCGCTGGAGTTCAGCTCTCGCCGGACGGCAGAAGGCGAAGAACGAAGCCGCTTGCGAGCGGCGCAGTGCAGCGAAGAGCTCTCCGAATTCGCCGCTAGCTCCACGGTCCTTCTCAGCTGCGAGTAGCAGCGCTCGCAGTACACAGAGCTTCGCAAGGCCCGAAGAGCCGGAGGGAAGTATCGCACACGAAAATGTGCCAGGACAGAGACGTGTTCTACGTTGTCCCTTCTCGTCGTGCAGTTTGTGCCTCTGCTGCTTCTGCTGTTAGGAATCGCTCCTTGAAAGGCGAGCGAGAGCGTCCTTCCGGGTGCATTGCACTGAGTCGAGTGCTCGCTCGGGACTTTGCTCTCGCGGCCAAGGCAAGAGGGCGTGCTTGCCCGCAGAACCGAGAACACGCTGTTGGGCAGAGCTGCAACTGACCGCTGGAGTTCAGCTCTCGCCGGACGGCAGAAGGCGAAGAACGAAGCCGCTTGCGAGCGGCGCAGTGCAGCGAAGAGCTCTCCGAATTCGCCGCTAGCTCCACGGTCCTTCTCAGCTGCGAGTAGCAGCGCTCGCAGTACACAGAGCTTCGCAAGGCCCGAAGAGCCGGAGGGAAGTATCGCACACGCAAATGTGCCAGGACAAAGACGTGTTCTACGGTGTCCCCTCTCGTCGTGCAGTTTGTGCCTCTGCTGCTTCTGCTGTTAGGAATCGCTCCTTGAAAGGCGAGCGAGAGCGTCCTTCCGGGTGCATTGCACTGAGTCGAGTGCTCGCTCGGGACTTTGCACTCGGGGCCAAGGCAAGAGGGCGTGCTTGCCCGCAGAACCGAGAACACGCTGTTGGGCAGAGCTGCAACTGACCGCTGGAGTTCAGCTCTCGCCGGACGGCAGAAGGCGAAGAACGAAGCCGCTTGCGAGCGGCGCAGTGCAGCGAAGAGCTCTCCGAATTCGCCGCTAGCTCCACGGTCCTTCTCAGCTGCGAGTAGCAGCGCTCGCAGTACACAGAGCTTCGCAAGGCCCGAAGAGCCGGAGGGAAGTATCGCACACGCAAATGTGCCAGGACAAAGACGTGTTCTACGGTGTCCCCTCTCGTCGTGCAGTTTGTGCCTCTGCTGCTTCTGCTGTTAGGAATCGCTCCTTGAAAGGCGAGCGAGAGCGTCCTTCCGGGTGCATTGCACTGAGTCGAGTGCTCGCTCGGGACTTTGCACTCGGGGCCAAGGCAAGAGGGCGTGCTTGCCCGCAGAACCGAGAACACGCTGTTGGGCAGAGCTGCAACTGACCGCTGGAGTTCAGCTCTCGCCGGACGGCAGAAGGCGAAGAACGAAGCCGCTTGCGAGCGGCGCAGTGCAGCGAAGAGCTCTCCGAATTCGCCGCTAGCTCCACGGTCCTTCTCAGCTGCGAGTAGCAGCGCTCGCAGTACACAGAGCTTCGCAAGGCCCGAAGAGCCGGAGGGAAGTATCGCACACGAAAATGTGCCAGGACAGAGACGTGTTCTACGTTGTCCCCTCTCGTCGTGCAGTTTGTGCCTCTGCTGCTTCTGCTGTTAGGAATCGCTCCTTGAAAGGCGAGCGAGAGCGTCCTTCCGGGTGCATTGCACTGAGTCGAGTGCTCGCTCGGGACTTTGCTCTCGCGGCCAAGGCAAGAGGGCGTGCTTGCCCGCAGAACCGAGAACACGCTGTTGGGCAGAGCTGCAACTGACCGCTGGAGTTCAGCTCTCGCCGGACGGCAGAAGGCGAAGAACGAAGCCGCTTGCGAGCGGCGCAGTGCAGCGAAGAGCTCTCCGAATTCGCCGCTAGCTCCACGGTCCTTCTCAGCTGCGAGTAGCAGCGCTCGCAGTACACAGAGCTTCGCAAGGCCCGAAGAGCCGGAGGGAAGTATCGCACACGCAAATGTGCCAGGACAGAGACGTGTTCTACGGTGTCCCCTCTCGTCGTGCAGTTTGTGCCTCTGCTGCTTCTGCTGTTAGGAATCGCTCCTTGAAAGGCGAGCGAGAGCGTCCTTCCGGGTGCATTGCACTGAGTCGAGTGCTCGCTCGGGACTTTGCACTCGGGGCCAAGGCAAGAGGGCGTGCTTGCCCGCAGAACCGAGAACACGCTGTTGGGCAGAGCTGCAACTGACCGCTGGAGTTCAGCTCTCGCCGGACGGCAGAAGGCGAAGAACGAAGGCGCTTGCGAGCGGCGCAGTGCAGCGAAGAGCTCTCCGAATTCGCCGCTAGCTCCACGGTCCTTCTCAGCTGCGAGTAGCAGCGCTCGCAGTACACAGAGCTTCGCAAGGCCCGAAGAGCCGGAGGGAAGTATCGCACACGCAAATGTGCCAGGACAGAGACGTGTTCTACGGTGTCCCCTCTCGTCGTGCAGTTTGTGCCTCTGCTGCTTCTGCTGTTAGGAATCGCTCCTTGAAAGGCGAGCGAGAGCGTCCTTCCGGGTGCATTGCACTGAGTCGAGTGCTCGCTCGGGACTTTGCTCTCGGGGCCAAGGCAAGAGGGCGTGCTTGCCCGCAGAACCGAGAACACGCTGTTGGGCAGAGCTGCAACTGACCGCTGGAGTTCAGCTCTCGCCGGACGGCAGAAGGCGAAGAACGAAGCCGCTTGCGAGCGGCGCAGTGCAGCGAAGAGCTCTCCGAATTCGCCGCTAGCTCCACGGTCCTTCTCAGCTGCGAGTAGCAGCGCTCGCAGTACACAGAGCTTCGCAAGGCCCGAAGACCCGGAGGGAAGTATGGCACACGCAAATGTGCCAGGACAGAGACGTGTTCTACGGTGTCCCCTCTCGTCGTGCAGTTTGTGCCTCTGCTGCTTCTGCTGTTAGGAATCGCTCCTTGAAAGGCGAGCGAGAGCGTCCTTCCGGGTGCATTGCACTGAGTCGAGTGCTCGCTCGGGACTTTGCTCTCGGGGCCAAGGCAAGAGGGCGTGCTTGCCCGCAGAACCGAGAACACGCTGTTGGGCAGAGCTGCAACTGACCGCTGGAGTTCAGCTCTCGCCGGACGGCAGAAGA
>NW_028276183.1:0-40246 GCF_052056855.1 Sturnus vulgaris
TCTTCTCAGCTGCGAGTAGCAGGGCTCGCAGTACACAGGGCTTCGCAAGGCCCGAAGACCCGGAGGAAGTATCGCACAACGAAAATGCGCCAGGACAGAGACGTGTTCTACGTTTCCCTTCTCGTCATGCAGTTTGTGCTCTGCTGCTTCTGCTGTTAGGAATCGCTCCTTGAAAGGCGAGCGAGAGCGTCCTTCCGGGTGCATTGCACTGAGTCGATGCTCGCTCGGGACTTTGCACTCGGGCCAAGGCAAGAGGCGTGCTTGCCCGCAGAACTGAGAACACGCTGTTGGGCAGAGCTGCAACTGACCGCTGGAGTTCAGCTCTCGCCGGAACGGCAGAAGGCGAAGAACGAAGCCGCTTGCGAGCGGCGCAGTGCAGCGAAGAGCTCTCCGAATTCGCCGCTAGCTCCACGGTCCTTCTCAGCTGCGAGTAGCAGCGCTCGCAGTACACAGAGCTTCGCAAGGCCCGAAGACCCGGAGGGAAGTATCGCACACGAAAATGCGCCAGGACAGAGACGTGTTCTACGTTGTCCCTTCTCGTCATGCAGTTTGTGCCTCTGCTGCTTCTGCTGTTAGGAATCGCTCCTTGAAAGACGAGCGAGAGCGTCCTTCCGGGTGCATTGCACTGAGTCGAGTGCTCGCTCGGGACTTTGCACTCGGGGCCAAGGCAAGAGGGCGTGCTTGCCCGCAGAACTGAGAACACGCTGTTGGGCAGAGCTGCAACTGACCGCTGGAGTTCAGCTCTCGCCGGACGGCAGAAGGCGAAGAACGAAGCCGCTTGCGAGCGGCGCAGTGCAGCGAAGAGCTCTCCGAATTCGCCGCTAGCTCCACGGTCCTTCTCAGCTGCGAGTAGCAGCGCTCGCAGTACACAGAGCTTCGCAAGGCCCGAAGACCCGGAGGGAAGTATCGCACACGAAAATGCGCCAGGACAGAGACGTGTTCTACGTTGTCCCTTCTCGTCATGCAGTTTGTGCCTCTGCTGCTTCTGCTGTAGGTAATCGCTCCTTGAAAGGCGAGCGAGAGCGTCCTTCCGGGTGCATTGCACTGAGTCGAGTGCTCGCTCGGGACTTTGCTCTCGGGGCCAAGGCAAGAGGGCGTGCTTGCCCGCAGAACTGAGAACACGCTGTTGGGCAGAGCTGCAACTGACCGCTGGAGTTCAGCTCTCGCCGGACGGCAGAAGGCGAAGAACGAAGCCGCTTGCGAGCGGCGCAGTGCAGCGAAGAGCTCTCCGAATTCGCCGCTAGCTCCACGGTCCTTCTCAGCTGCGAGTAGCAGGGCTCGCAGTACACAGAGCTTCGCAAGGCCCGAAGACCCGGAGGGAAGTATCGCACACGAAAATGCGCCAGGACAGAGACGTGTTCTACGTTGTCCCTTCTCGTCATGCAGTTTGTGCCTCTGCTGCTTCTGCTGTAGGTAATCGCTCCTTGAAAGACGAGCGAGAGCGTCCTTCCGGGTGCATTGCACTGAGTCGAGTGCTCGCTCGGGACTTTGCTCTCGGGGCCAAGGCAAGAGGGCGTGCTTGCCCGCAGAACTGAGAACACGCTGTTGGGCAGAGCTGCAACTGACCGCTGGAGTTCAGCTCTCGCCGGACGGCAGAAGGCGAAGAACGAAGCCGCTTGCGAGCGGCGCAGTGCAGCGAAGAGCTCTCCGAATTCGCCGCTAGCTCCACGGTCCTTCTCAGCTGCGAGTAGCAGGGCTCGCAGTACACAGAGCTTCGCAAGGCCCGAAGACCCGGAGGGAAGTATCGCACACGAAAATGCGCCAGGACAGAGACGTGTTCTACGTTGTCCCTTCTCGTCATGCAGTTTGTGCCTCTGCTGCTTCTGCTGTTAGGAATCGCTCCTTGAAAGGCGAGCGAGAGCGTCCTTCCGGGTGCATTGCACTGAGTCGAGTGCTCGCTCGGGACTTTGCTCTCGGGGCCAAGGCAAGAGGGCGTGCTTGCCCGCAGAACTGAGAACACGCTGTTGGGCAGAGCTGCAACTGACCGCTGGAGTTCAGCTCTCGCCGGACGGCAGAAGGCGAAGAACGAAGCCGCTTGCGAGCGGCGCAGTGCAGCGAAGAGCTCTCCGAATTCGCCGCTAGCTCCACGGTCCTTCCCAGCTGCGAGTAGCAGCGCTCGCAGTACACAGAGCTTCGCAAGGCCCGAAGACCCGGAGGGAAGTATCGCACACGAAAATGCGCCAGGACAGAGACGTGTTCTACGTTGTCCCTTCTCGTCATGCAGTTTGTGCCTCTGCTGCTTCTGCTGTAGGTAATCGCTCCTTGAAAGACGAGCGAGAGCGTCCTTCCGGGTGCATTGCACTGAGTCGAGTGCTCGCTCGGGACTTTGCACTCGGGGCCAAGGCAAGAGGGCGTGCTTGCCCGCAGAACTGAGAACACGCTGTTGGGCAGAGCTGCAACTGACCGCTGGAGTTCAGCTCTCGCCGGACGGCAGAAGGCGAAGAACGAAGCCGCTTGCGAGCGGCGCAGTGCAGCGAAGAGCTCTCCGAATTCGCCGCTAGCTCCACGGTCCTTCTCAGCTGCGAGTAGCAGCGCTCGCAGTACACAGGGCTTCGCAAGGCCCGAAGACCCGGAGGGAAGTATCGCACACGAAAATGCGCCAGGACAGAGACGTGTTCTACGTTGTCCCTTCTCGTCATGCAGTTTGTGCCTCTGCTGCTTCTGCTGTTAGGAATCGCTCCTTGAAAGGCGAGCGAGAGCGTCCTTCCGGGTGCATTGCACTGAGTCGAGTGCTCGCTCGGGACTTTGCTCTCGGGGCCAAGGCAAGAGGGCGTGCTTGCCCGCAGAACTGAGAACACGCTGTTGGGCAGAGCTGCAACTGACCGCTGGAGTTCAGCTCTCGCCGGACGGCAGAAGGCGAAGAACGAAGCCGCTTGCGAGCGGCGCAGTGCAGCGAAGAGCTCTCCGAATTCGCCGCTAGCTCCACGGTCCTTCTCAGCTGCGAGTAGCAGCGCTCGCAGTACACAGAGCTTCGCAAGGCCCGAAGACCCGGAGGGAAGTATCGCACACGAAAATGCGCCAGGACAGAGACGTGTTCTACGTTGTCCCTTCTCGTCATGCAGTTTGTGCCTCTGCTGCTTCTGCTGTAGGTAATCGCTCCTTGAAAGACGAGCGAGAGCGTCCTTCCGGGTGCATTGCACTGAGTCGAGTGCTCGCTCGGGACTTTGCACTCGGGGCCAAGGCAAGAGGGCGTGCTTGCCCGCAGAACTGAGAACACGCTGTTGGGCAGAGCTGCAACTGACCGCTGGAGTTCAGCTCTCGCCGGACGGCAGAAGGCGAAGAACGAAGCCGCTTGCGAGCGGCGCAGTGCAGCGAAGAGCTCTCCGAATTCGCCGCTAGCTCCACGGTCCTTCTCAGCTGCGAGTAGCAGCGCTCGCAGTACACAGAGCTTCGCAAGGCCCGAAGACCCGGAGGGAAGTATCGCACACGAAAATGCGCCAGGACAGAGACGTGTTCTACGTTGTCCCTTCTCGTCATGCAGTTTGTGCCTCTGCTGCTTCTGCTGTAGGTAATCGCTCCTTGAAAGACGAGCGAGAGCGTCCTTCCGGGTGCATTGCACTGAGTCGAGTGCTCGCTCGGGAATTTGCACTCGGGGCCAAGGCAAGAGGGCGTGCTTGCCCGCAGAACTGAGAACACGCTGTTGGGCAGAGCTGCAACTGACCGCTGGAGTTCAGCTCTCGCCGGACGGCAGAAGGCGAAGAACGAAGCCGCTTGCGAGCGGCGCAGTGCAGCGAAGAGCTCTCCGAATTCGCCGCTAGCTCCACGGTCCTTCTCAGCTGCGAGTAGCAGCGCTCGCAGTACACAGAGCTTCGCAAGGCCCGAAGACCCGGAGGGAAGTATCGCACACGAAAATGCGCCAGGACAGAGACGTGTTCTACGTTGTCCCTTCTCGTCATGCAGTTTGTGCCTCTGCTGCTTCTGCTGTAGGTAATCGCTCCTTGAAAGACGAGCGAGAGCGTCCTTCCGGGTGCATTGCACTGAGTCGAGTGCTCGCTCGGGAATTTGCACTCGGGGCCAAGGCAAGAGGGCGTGCTTGCCCGCAGAACTGAGAACACGCTGTTGGGCAGAGCTGCAACTGACCGCTGGAGTTCAGCTCTCGCCGGACGGCAGAAGGCGAAGAACGAAGCCGCTTGCGAGCGGCGCAGTGCAGCGAAGAGCTCTCCGAATTCGCCGCTAGCTCCACGGTCCTTCTCAGCTGCGAGTAGCAGCGCTCGCAGTACACAGAGCTTCGCAAGGCCCGAAGACCCGGAGGGAAGTATCGCACACGAAAATGCGCCAGGACAGAGACGTGTTCTACGTTGTCCCTTCTCGTCATGCAGTTTGTGCCTCTGCTGCTTCTGCTGTAGGTAATCGCTCCTTGAAAGACGAGCGAGAGCGTCCTTCCGGGTGCATTGCACTGAGTCGAGTGCTCGCTCGGGACTTTGCTCTCGGGGCCAAGGCAAGAGGGCGTGCTTGCCCGCAGAACTGAGAACACGCTGTTGGGCAGAGCTGCAACTGACCGCTGGAGTTCAGCTCTCGCCGGACGGCAGAAGGCGAAGAACGAAGCCGCTTGCGAGCGGCGCAGTGCAGCGAAGAGCTCTCCGAATTCGCCGCTAGCTCCACGGTCCTTCTCAGCTGCGAGTAGCAGGGCTCGCAGTACACAGGGCTTCGCAAGGCCCGAAGACCCGGAGGGAAGTATCGCACACGAAAATGCGCCAGGACAGAGACGTGTTCTACGTTGTCCCTTCTCGTCATGCAGTTTGTGCCTCTGCTGCTTCTGCTGTTAGGAATCGCTCCTTGAAAGGCGAGCGAGAGCGTCCTTCCGGGTGCATTGCACTGAGTCGAGTGCTCGCTCGGGACTTTGCACTCGGGGCCAAGGCAAGAGGGCGTGCTTGCCCGCAGAACTGAGAACACGCTGTTGGGCAGAGCTGCAACTGACCGCTGGAGTTCAGCTCTCGCCGGACGGCAGAAGGCGAAGAACGAAGCCGCTTGCGAGCGGCGCAGTGCAGCGAAGAGCTCTCCGAATTCGCCGCTAGCTCCACGGTCCTTCTCAGCTGCGAGTAGCAGCGCTCGCAGTACACAGAGCTTCGCAAGGCCCGAAGACCCGGAGGGAAGTATCGCACACGAAAATGCGCCAGGACAGAGACGTGTTCTACGTTGTCCCTTCTCGTCATGCAGTTTGTGCCTCTGCTGCTTCTGCTGTTAGGAATCGCTCCTTGAAAGACGAGCGAGAGCGTCCTTCCGGGTGCATTGCACTGAGTCGAGTGCTCGCTCGGGACTTTGCACTCGGGGCCAAGGCAAGAGGGCGTGCTTGCCCGCAGAACTGAGAACACGCTGTTGGGCAGAGCTGCAACTGACCGCTGGAGTTCAGCTCTCGCCGGACGGCAGAAGGCGAAGAACGAAGCCGCTTGCGAGCGGCGCAGTGCAGCGAAGAGCTCTCCGAATTCGCCGCTAGCTCCACGGTCCTTCTCAGCTGCGAGTAGCAGCGCTCGCAGTACACAGAGCTTCGCAAGGCCCGAAGACCCGGAGGGAAGTATCGCACACGAAAATGCGCCAGGACAGAGACGTGTTCTACGTTGTCCCTTCTCGTCATGCAGTTTGTGCCTCTGCTGCTTCTGCTGTAGGTAATCGCTCCTTGAAAGGCGAGCGAGAGCGTCCTTCCGGGTGCATTGCACTGAGTCGAGTGCTCGCTCGGGACTTTGCTCTCGGGGCCAAGGCAAGAGGGCGTGCTTGCCCGCAGAACTGAGAACACGCTGTTGGGCAGAGCTGCAACTGACCGCTGGAGTTCAGCTCTCGCCGGACGGCAGAAGGCGAAGAACGAAGCCGCTTGCGAGCGGCGCAGTGCAGCGAAGAGCTCTCCGAATTCGCCGCTAGCTCCACGGTCCTTCTCAGCTGCGAGTAGCAGGGCTCGCAGTACACAGAGCTTCGCAAGGCCCGAAGACCCGGAGGGAAGTATCGCACACGAAAATGCGCCAGGACAGAGACGTGTTCTACGTTGTCCCTTCTCGTCATGCAGTTTGTGCCTCTGCTGCTTCTGCTGTAGGTAATCGCTCCTTGAAAGACGAGCGAGAGCGTCCTTCCGGGTGCATTGCACTGAGTCGAGTGCTCGCTCGGGACTTTGCTCTCGGGGCCAAGGCAAGAGGGCGTGCTTGCCCGCAGAACTGAGAACACGCTGTTGGGCAGAGCTGCAACTGACCGCTGGAGTTCAGCTCTCGCCGGACGGCAGAAGGCGAAGAACGAAGCCGCTTGCGAGCGGCGCAGTGCAGCGAAGAGCTCTCCGAATTCGCCGCTAGCTCCACGGTCCTTCTCAGCTGCGAGTAGCAGGGCTCGCAGTACACAGAGCTTCGCAAGGCCCGAAGACCCGGAGGGAAGTATCGCACACGAAAATGCGCCAGGACAGAGACGTGTTCTACGTTGTCCCTTCTCGTCATGCAGTTTGTGCCTCTGCTGCTTCTGCTGTTAGGAATCGCTCCTTGAAAGGCGAGCGAGAGCGTCCTTCCGGGTGCATTGCACTGAGTCGAGTGCTCGCTCGGGACTTTGCTCTCGGGGCCAAGGCAAGAGGGCGTGCTTGCCCGCAGAACTGAGAACACGCTGTTGGGCAGAGCTGCAACTGACCGCTGGAGTTCAGCTCTCGCCGGACGGCAGAAGGCGAAGAACGAAGCCGCTTGCGAGCGGCGCAGTGCAGCGAAGAGCTCTCCGAATTCGCCGCTAGCTCCACGGTCCTTCCCAGCTGCGAGTAGCAGCGCTCGCAGTACACAGAGCTTCGCAAGGCCCGAAGACCCGGAGGGAAGTATCGCACACGAAAATGCGCCAGGACAGAGACGTGTTCTACGTTGTCCCTTCTCGTCATGCAGTTTGTGCCTCTGCTGCTTCTGCTGTAGGTAATCGCTCCTTGAAAGACGAGCGAGAGCGTCCTTCCGGGTGCATTGCACTGAGTCGAGTGCTCGCTCGGGGGGGGCCAAGGCAAGAGGGCGTGCTTGCCCGCAGAACTGAGAACACGCTGTTGGGCAGAGCTGCAACTGACCGCTGGAGTTCAGCTCTCGCCGGACGGCAGAAGGCGAAGAACGAAGCCGCTTGCGAGCGGCGCAGTGCAGCGAAGAGCTCTCCGAATTCGCCGCTAGCTCCACGGTCCTTCTCAGCTGCGAGTAGCAGCGCTCGCAGTACACAGGGCTTCGCAAGGCCCGAAGACCCGGAGGGAAGTATCGCACACGAAAATGCGCCAGGACAGAGACGTGTTCTACGTTGTCCCTTCTCGTCATGCAGTTTGTGCCTCTGCTGCTTCTGCTGTAGGTAATCGCTCCTTGAAAGACGAGCGAGAGCGTCCTTCCGGGTGCATTGCACTGAGTCGAGTGCTCGCTCGGGACTTTGCACTCGGGGCCAAGGCAAGAGGGCGTGCTTGCCCGCAGAACTGAGAACACGCTGTTGGGCAGAGCTGCAACTGACCGCTGGAGTTCAGCTCTCGCCGGACGGCAGAAGGCGAAGAACGAAGCCGCTTGCGAGCGGCGCAGTGCAGCGAAGAGCTCTCCGAATTCGCCGCTAGCTCCACGGTCCTTCTCAGCTGCGAGTAGCAGGGCTCGCAGTACACAGAGCTTCGCAAGGCCCGAAGACCCGGAGGGAAGTATCGCACACGAAAATGCGCCAGGACAGAGACGTGTTCTACGTTGTCCCTTCTCGTCATGCAGTTTGTGCCTCTGCTGCTTCTGCTGTTAGGAATCGCTCCTTGAAAGACGAGCGAGAGCGTCCTTCCGGGTGCATTGCACTGAGTCGAGTGCTCGCTCAGGACTTTGCACTCGGGGCCAAGGCAAGAGGGCGTGCTTGCCCGCAGAACTGAGAACACGCTGTTGGGCAGAGCTGCAACTGACCGCTGGAGTTCAGCTCTCGCCGGACGGCAGAAGGCGAAGAACGAAGCCGCTTGCGAGCGGCGCAGTGCAGCGAAGAGCTCTCCGAATTCGCCGCTAGCTCCACGGTCCTTCTCAGCTGCGAGTAGCAGCGCTCGCAGTACACAGAGCTTCGCAAGGCCCGAAGACCCGGAGGGAAGTATCGCACACGAAAATGCGCCAGGACAGAGACGTGTTCTACGTTGTCCCTTCTCGTCATGCAGTTTGTGCCTCTGCTGCTTCTGCTGTAGGTAATCGCTCCTTGAAAGGCGAGCGAGAGCGTCCTTCCGGGTGCATTGCACTGAGTCGAGTGCTCGCTCGGGACTTTGCTCTCGGGGCCAAGGCAAGAGGGCGTGCTTGCCCGCAGAACTGAGAACACGCTGTTGGGCAGAGCTGCAACTGACCGCTGGAGTTCAGCTCTCGCCGGACGGCAGAAGGCGAAGAACGAAGCCGCTTGCGAGCGGCGCAGTGCAGCGAAGAGCTCTCCGAATTCGCCGCTAGCTCCACGGTCCTTCTCAGCTGCGAGTAGCAGGGCTCGCAGTACACAGAGCTTCGCAAGGCCCGAAGACCCGGAGGGAAGTATCGCACACGAAAATGCGCCAGGACAGAGACGTGTTCTACGTTGTCCCTTCTCGTCATGCAGTTTGTGCCTCTGCTGCTTCTGCTGTAGGTAATCGCTCCTTGAAAGACGAGCGAGAGCGTCCTTCCGGGTGCATTGCACTGAGTCGAGTGCTCGCTCGGGACTTTGCTCTCGGGGCCAAGGCAAGAGGGCGTGCTTGCCCGCAGAACTGAGAACACGCTGTTGGGCAGAGCTGCAACTGACCGCTGGAGTTCAGCTCTCGCCGGACGGCAGAAGGCGAAGAACGAAGCCGCTTGCGAGCGGCGCAGTGCAGCGAAGAGCTCTCCGAATTCGCCGCTAGCTCCACGGTCCTTCTCAGCTGCGAGTAGCAGGGCTCGCAGTACACAGAGCTTCGCAAGGCCCGAAGACCCGGAGGGAAGTATCGCACACGAAAATGCGCCAGGACAGAGACGTGTTCTACGTTGTCCCTTCTCGTCATGCAGTTTGTGCCTCTGCTGCTTCTGCTGTTAGGAATCGCTCCTTGAAAGGCGAGCGAGAGCGTCCTTCCGGGTGCATTGCACTGAGTCGAGTGCTCGCTCGGGACTTTGCTCTCGGGGCCAAGGCAAGAGGGCGTGCTTGCCCGCAGAACTGAGAACACGCTGTTGGGCAGAGCTGCAACTGACCGCTGGAGTTCAGCTCTCGCCGGACGGCAGAAGGCGAAGAACGAAGCCGCTTGCGAGCGGCGCAGTGCAGCGAAGAGCTCTCCGAATTCGCCGCTAGCTCCACGGTCCTTCCCAGCTGCGAGTAGCAGCGCTCGCAGTACACAGAGCTTCGCAAGGCCCGAAGACCCGGAGGGAAGTATCGCACACGAAAATGCGCCAGGACAGAGACGTGTTCTACGTTGTCCCTTCTCGTCATGCAGTTTGTGCCTCTGCTGCTTCTGCTGTTAGGAATCGCTCCTTGAAAGACGAGCGAGAGCGTCCTTCCGGGTGCATTGCACTGAGTCGAGTGCTCGCTCGGGGGGGCCAAGGCAAGAGGGCGTGCTTGCCCGCAGAACTGAGAACACGCTGTTGGGCAGAGCTGCAACTGACCGCTGGAGTTCAGCTCTCGCCGGACGGCAGAAGGCGAAGAACGAAGCCGCTTGCGAGCGGCGCAGTGCAGCGAAGAGCTCTCCGAATTCGCCGCTAGCTCCACGGTCCTTCTCAGCTGCGAGTAGCAGCGCTCGCAGTACACAGAGCTTCGCAAGGCCCGAAGACCCGGAGGGAAGTATCGCACACGAAAATGCGCCAGGACAGAGACGTGTTCTACGTTGTCCCTTCTCGTCATGCAGTTTGTGCCTCTGCTGCTTCTGCTGTAGGTAATCGCTCCTTGAAAGACGAGCGAGAGCGTCCTTCCGGGTGCATTGCACTGAGTCGAGTGCTCGCTCGGGAATTTGCACTCGAGGCCAAGGCAAGAGGGCGTGCTTGCCCGCAGAACTGAGAACACGCTGTTGGGCAGAGCTGCAACTGACCGCTGGAGTTCAGCTCTCGCCGGACGGCAGAAGGCGAAGAACGAAGCCGCTTGCGAGCGGCGCAGTGCAGCGAAGAGCTCTCCGAATTCGCCGCTAGCTCCACGGTCCTTCTCAGCTGCGAGTAGCAGCGCTCGCAGTACACAGAGCTTCGCAAGGCCCGAAGACCCGGAGGGAAGTATCGCACACGAAAATGCGCCAGGACAGAGACGTGTTCTACGTTGTCCCTTCTCGTCATGCAGTTTGTGCCTCTGCTGCTTCTGCTGTAGGTAATCGCTCCTTGAAAGACGAGCGAGAGCGTCCTTCCGGGTGCATTGCACTGAGTCGAGTGCTCGCTCGGGACTTTGCACTCGGGGCCAAGGCAAGAGGGCGTGCTTGCCCGCAGAACTGAGAACACGCTGTTGGGCAGAGCTGCAACTGACCGCTGGAGTTCAGCTCTCGCCGGACGGCAGAAGGCGAAGAACGAAGCCGCTTGCGAGCGGCGCAGTGCAGCGAAGAGCTCTCCGAATTCGCCGCTAGCTCCACGGTCCTTCTCAGCTGCGAGTAGCAGCGCTCGCAGTACACAGAGCTTCGCAAGGCCCGAAGACCCGGAGGGAAGTATCGCACACGAAAATGCGCCAGGACAGAGACGTGTTCTACGTTGTCCCTTCTCGTCATGCAGTTTGTGCCTCTGCTGCTTCTGCTGTAGGTAATCGCTCCTTGAAAGACGAGCGAGAGCGTCCTTCCGGGTGCATTGCACTGAGTCGAGTGCTCGCTCGGGACTTTGCACTCGGGGCCAAGGCAAGAGGGCGTGCTTGCCCGCAGAACTGAGAACACGCTGTTGGGCAGAGCTGCAACTGACCGCTGGAGTTCAGCTCTCGCCGGACGGCAGAAGGCGAAGAACGAAGCCGCTTGCGAGCGGCGCAGTGCAGCGAAGAGCTCTCCGAATTCGCCGCTAGCTCCACGGTCCTTCTCAGCTGCGAGTAGCAGCGCTCGCAGTACACAGAGCTTCGCAAGGCCCGAAGACCCGGAGGGAAGTATCGCACACGAAAATGCGCCAGGACAGAGACGTGTTCTACGTTGTCCCTTCTCGTCATGCAGTTTGTGCCTCTGCTGCTTCTGCTGTAGGTAATCGCTCCTTGAAAGACGAGCGAGAGCGTCCTTCCGGGTGCATTGCACTGAGTCGAGTGCTCGCTCGGGACTTTGCACTCGGGGCCAAGGCAAGAGGGCGTGCTTGCCCGCAGAACTGAGAACACGCTGTTGGGCAGAGCTGCAACTGACCGCTGGAGTTCAGCTCTCGCCGGACGGCAGAAGGCGAAGAACGAAGCCGCTTGCGAGCGGCGCAGTGCAGCGAAGAGCTCTCCGAATTCGCCGCTAGCTCCACGGTCGTTCTCAGCTGCGAGTAGCAGCGCTCGCAGTACACAGAGCTTCGCAAGGCCCGAAGACCCGGAGGGAAGTATCGCACACGAAAATGCGCCAGGACAGAGACGTGTTCTACGTTGTCCCTTCTCGTCATGCAGTTTGTGCCTCTGCTGCTTCTGCTGTAGGTAATCGCTCCTTGAAAGGCGAGCGAGAGCGTCCTTCCGGGTGCATTGCACTGAGTCGAGTGCTCGCTCGGGACTTTGCACTCGGGGCCAAGGCAAGAGGGCGTGCTTGCCCGCAGAACTGAGAACACGCTGTTGGGCAGAGCTGCAACTGACCGCTGGAGTTCAGCTCTCGCCGGACGGCAGAAGGCGAAGAACGAAGCCGCTTGCGAGCGGCGCAGTGCAGCGAAGAGCTCTCCGAATTCGCCGCTAGCTCCACGGTCCTTCTCAGCTGCGAGTAGCAGCGCTCGCAGTACACAGAGCTTCGCAAGGCCCGAAGACCCGGAGGGAAGTATCGCACACGAAAATGCGCCAGGACAGAGACGTGTTCTACGTTGTCCCTTCTCGTCATGCAGTTTGTGCCTCTGCTGCTTCTGCTGTAGGTAATCGCTCCTTGAAAGACGAGCGAGAGCGTCCTTCCGGGTGCATTGCACTGAGTCGAGTGCTCGCTCGGGAATTTGCACTCGGGGCCAAGGCAAGAGGGCGTGCTTGCCCGCAGAACTGAGAACACGCTGTTGGGCAGAGCTGCAACTGACCGCTGGAGTTCAGCTCTCGCCGGACGGCAGAAGGCGAAGAACGAAGCCGCTTGCGAGCGGCGCAGTGCAGCGAAGAGCTCTCCGAATTCGCCGCTAGCTCCACGGTCCTTCTCAGCTGCGAGTAGCAGCGCTCGCAGTACACAGAGCTTCGCAAGGCCCGAAGACCCGGAGGGAAGTATCGCACACGAAAATGCGCCAGGACAGAGACGTGTTCTACGTTGTCCCTTCTCGTCATGCAGTTTGTGCCTCTGCTGCTTCTGCTGTTAGGAATCGCTCCTTGAAAGGCGAGCGAGAGCGTCCTTCCGGGTGCATTGCACTGAGTCGAGTGCTCGCTCGGGACTTTGCACTCGGGGCCAAGGCAAGAGGGCGTGCTTGCCCGCAGAACTGAGAACACGCTGCTGGGCAGAGCTGCAACTGACCGCTGGAGTTCAGCTCTCGCCGGACGGCAGAAGGCGAAGAACGAAGCCGCTTGCGAGCGGCGCAGTGCAGCGAAGAGCTCTCCGAATTCGCCGCTAGCTCCACGGTCCTTCTCAGCTGCGAGTAGCAGCGCTCGCAGTACACAGAGCTTCGCAAGGCCCGAAGACCCGGAGGGAAGTATCGCACACGAAAATGCGCCAGGACAGAGACGTGTTCTACGTTGTCCCTTCTCGTCATGCAGTTTGTGCCTCTGCTGCTTCTGCTGTTAGGAATCGCTCCTTGAAAGACGAGCGAGAGCGTCCTTCCGGGTGCATTGCACTGAGTCGAGTGCTCGCTCGGGACTTTGCACTCGGGGCCAAGGCAAGAGGGCGTGCTTGCCCGCAGAACTGAGAACACGCTGTTGGGCAGAGCTGCAACTGACCGCTGGAGTTCAGCTCTCGCCGGACGGCAGAAGGCGAAGAACGAAGCCGCTTGCGAGCGGCGCAGTGCAGCGAAGAGCTCTCCGAATTCGCCGCTAGCTCCACGGTCCTTCTCAGCTGCGAGTAGCAGCGCTCGCAGTACACAGAGCTTCGCAAGGCCCGAAGACCCGGAGGGAAGTATCGCACACGAAAATGCGCCAGGACAGAGACGTGTTCTACGTTGTCCCTTCTCGTCATGCAGTTTGTGCCTCTGCTGCTTCTGCTGTAGGTAATCGCTCCTTGAAAGACGAGCGAGAGCGTCCTTCCGGGTGCATTGCACTGAGTCGAGTGCTCGCTCGGGACTTTGCTCTCGGGGCCAAGGCAAGAGGGCGTGCTTGCCCGCAGAACTGAGAACACGCTGTTGGGCAGAGCTGCAACTGACCGCTGGAGTTCAGCTCTCGCCGGACGGCAGAAGGCGAAGAACGAAGCCGCTTGCGAGCGGCGCAGTGCAGCGAAGAGCTCTCCGAATTCGCCGCTAGCTCCACGGTCCTTCTCAGCTGCGAGTAGCAGGGCTCGCAGTACACAGAGCTTCGCAAGGCCCGAAGACCCGGAGGGAAGTATCGCACACGAAAATGCGCCAGGACAGAGACGTGTTCTACGTTGTCCCTTCTCGTCATGCAGTTTGTGCCTCTGCTGCTTCTGCTGTAGGTAATCGCTCCTTGAAAGACGAGCGAGAGCGTCCTTCCGGGTGCATTGCACTGAGTCGAGTGCTCGCTCGGGACTTTGCTCTCGGGGCCAAGGCAAGAGGGCGTGCTTGCCCGCAGAACTGAGAACACGCTGTTGGGCAGAGCTGCAACTGACCGCTGGAGTTCAGCTCTCGCCGGACGGCAGAAGGCGAAGAACGAAGCCGCTTGCGAGCGGCGCAGTGCAGCGAAGAGCTCTCCGAATTCGCCGCTAGCTCCACGGTCCTTCTCAGCTGCGAGTAGCAGGGCTCGCAGTACACAGGGCTTCGCAAGGCCCGAAGACCCGGAGGGAAGTATCGCACACGAAAATGCGCCAGGACAGAGACGTGTTCTACGTTGTCCCTTCTCGTCATGCAGTTTGTGCCTCTGCTGCTTCTGCTGTTAGGAATCGCTCCTTGAAAGGCGAGCGAGAGCGTCCTTCCGGGTGCATTGCACTGAGTCGAGTGCTCGCTCGGGACTTTGCACTCGGGGCCAAGGCAAGAGGGCGTGCTTGCCCGCAGAACTGAGAACACGCTGTTGGGCAGAGCTGCAACTGACCGCTGGAGTTCAGCTCTCGCCGGACGGCAGAAGGCGAAGAACGAAGCCGCTTGCGAGCGGCGCAGTGCAGCGAAGAGCTCTCCGAATTCGCCGCTAGCTCCACGGTCCTTCTCAGCTGCGAGTAGCAGCGCTCGCAGTACACAGAGCTTCGCAAGGCCCGAAGACCCGGAGGGAAGTATCGCACACGAAAATGCGCCAGGACAGAGACGTGTTCTACGTTGTCCCTTCTCGTCATGCAGTTTGTGCCTCTGCTGCTTCTGCTGTTAGGAATCGCTCCTTGAAAGACGAGCGAGAGCGTCCTTCCGGGTGCATTGCACTGAGTCGAGTGCTCGCTCGGGACTTTGCACTCGGGGCCAAGGCAAGAGGGCGTGCTTGCCCGCAGAACTGAGAACACGCTGTTGGGCAGAGCTGCAACTGACCGCTGGAGTTCAGCTCTCGCCGGACGGCAGAAGGCGAAGAACGAAGCCGCTTGCGAGCGGCGCAGTGCAGCGAAGAGCTCTCCGAATTCGCCGCTAGCTCCACGGTCCTTCTCAGCTGCGAGTAGCAGCGCTCGCAGTACACAGAGCTTCGCAAGGCCCGAAGACCCGGAGGGAAGTATCGCACACGAAAATGCGCCAGGACAGAGACGTGTTCTACGTTGTCCCTTCTCGTCATGCAGTTTGTGCCTCTGCTGCTTCTGCTGTAGGTAATCGCTCCTTGAAAGACGAGCGAGAGCGTCCTTCCGGGTGCATTGCACTGAGTCGAGTGCTCGCTCGGGGGGGCCAAGGCAAGAGGGCGTGCTTGCCCGCAGAACTGAGAACACGCTGTTGGGCAGAGCTGCAACTGACCGCTGGAGTTCAGCTCTCGCCGGACGGCAGAAGGCGAAGAACGAAGCCGCTTGCGAGCGGCGCAGTGCAGCGAAGAGCTCTCCGAATTCGCCGCTAGCTCCACGGTCCTTCTCAGCTGCGAGTAGCAGCGCTCGCAGTACACAGGGCTTCGCAAGGCCCGAAGACCCGGAGGGAAGTATCGCACACGAAAATGCGCCAGGACAGAGACGTGTTCTACGTTGTCCCTTCTCGTCATGCAGTTTGTGCCTCTGCTGCTTCTGCTGTAGGTAATCGCTCCTTGAAAGACGAGCGAGAGCGTCCTTCCGGGTGCATTGCACTGAGTCGAGTGCTCGCTCGGGACTTTGCACTCGGGGCCAAGGCAAGAGGGCGTGCTTGCCCGCAGAACTGAGAACACGCTGTTGGGCAGAGCTGCAACTGACCGCTGGAGTTCAGCTCTCGCCGGACGGCAGAAGGCGAAGAACGAAGCCGCTTGCGAGCGGCGCAGTGCAGCGAAGAGCTCTCCGAATTCGCCGCTAGCTCCACGGTCCTTCTCAGCTGCGAGTAGCAGGGCTCGCAGTACACAGAGCTTCGCAAGGCCCGAAGACCCGGAGGGAAGTATCGCACACGAAAATGCGCCAGGACAGAGACGTGTTCTACGTTGTCCCTTCTCGTCATGCAGTTTGTGCCTCTGCTGCTTCTGCTGTTAGGAATCGCTCCTTGAAAGACGAGCGAGAGCGTCCTTCCGGGTGCATTGCACTGAGTCGAGTGCTCGCTCAGGACTTTGCACTCGGGGCCAAGGCAAGAGGGCGTGCTTGCCCGCAGAACTGAGAACACGCTGTTGGGCAGAGCTGCAACTGACCGCTGGAGTTCAGCTCTCGCCGGACGGCAGAAGGCGAAGAACGAAGCCGCTTGCGAGCGGCGCAGTGCAGCGAAGAGCTCTCCGAATTCGCCGCTAGCTCCACGGTCCTTCTCAGCTGCGAGTAGCAGCGCTCGCAGTACACAGAGCTTCGCAAGGCCCGAAGACCCGGAGGGAAGTATCGCACACGAAAATGCGCCAGGACAGAGACGTGTTCTACGTTGTCCCTTCTCGTCATGCAGTTTGTGCCTCTGCTGCTTCTGCTGTAGGTAATCGCTCCTTGAAAGGCGAGCGAGAGCGTCCTTCCGGGTGCATTGCACTGAGTCGAGTGCTCGCTCGGGACTTTGCTCTCGGGGCCAAGGCAAGAGGGCGTGCTTGCCCGCAGAACTGAGAACACGCTGTTGGGCAGAGCTGCAACTGACCGCTGGAGTTCAGCTCTCGCCGGACGGCAGAAGGCGAAGAACGAAGCCGCTTGCGAGCGGCGCAGTGCAGCGAAGAGCTCTCCGAATTCGCCGCTAGCTCCACGGTCCTTCTCAGCTGCGAGTAGCAGGGCTCGCAGTACACAGAGCTTCGCAAGGCCCGAAGACCCGGAGGGAAGTATCGCACACGAAAATGCGCCAGGACAGAGACGTGTTCTACGTTGTCCCTTCTCGTCATGCAGTTTGTGCCTCTGCTGCTTCTGCTGTAGGTAATCGCTCCTTGAAAGACGAGCGAGAGCGTCCTTCCGGGTGCATTGCACTGAGTCGAGTGCTCGCTCGGGACTTTGCTCTCGGGGCCAAGGCAAGAGGGCGTGCTTGCCCGCAGAACTGAGAACACGCTGTTGGGCAGAGCTGCAACTGACCGCTGGAGTTCAGCTCTCGCCGGACGGCAGAAGGCGAAGAACGAAGCCGCTTGCGAGCGGCGCAGTGCAGCGAAGAGCTCTCCGAATTCGCCGCTAGCTCCACGGTCCTTCTCAGCTGCGAGTAGCAGGGCTCGCAGTACACAGAGCTTCGCAAGGCCCGAAGACCCGGAGGGAAGTATCGCACACGAAAATGCGCCAGGACAGAGACGTGTTCTACGTTGTCCCTTCTCGTCATGCAGTTTGTGCCTCTGCTGCTTCTGCTGTTAGGAATCGCTCCTTGAAAGGCGAGCGAGAGCGTCCTTCCGGGTGCATTGCACTGAGTCGAGTGCTCGCTCGGGACTTTGCTCTCGGGGCCAAGGCAAGAGGGCGTGCTTGCCCGCAGAACTGAGAACACGCTGTTGGGCAGAGCTGCAACTGACCGCTGGAGTTCAGCTCTCGCCGGACGGCAGAAGGCGAAGAACGAAGCCGCTTGCGAGCGGCGCAGTGCAGCGAAGAGCTCTCCGAATTCGCCGCTAGCTCCACGGTCCTTCCCAGCTGCGAGTAGCAGCGCTCGCAGTACACAGAGCTTCGCAAGGCCCGAAGACCCGGAGGGAAGTATCGCACACGAAAATGCGCCAGGACAGAGACGTGTTCTACGTTGTCCCTTCTCGTCATGCAGTTTGTGCCTCTGCTGCTTCTGCTGTTAGGAATCGCTCCTTGAAAGACGAGCGAGAGCGTCCTTCCGGGTGCATTGCACTGAGTCGAGTGCTCGCTCGGGGGGGCCAAGGCAAGAGGGCGTGCTTGCCCGCAGAACTGAGAACACGCTGTTGGGCAGAGCTGCAACTGACCGCTGGAGTTCAGCTCTCGCCGGACGGCAGAAGGCGAAGAACGAAGCCGCTTGCGAGCGGCGCAGTGCAGCGAAGAGCTCTCCGAATTCGCCGCTAGCTCCACGGTCCTTCTCAGCTGCGAGTAGCAGCGCTCGCAGTACACAGAGCTTCGCAAGGCCCGAAGACCCGGAGGGAAGTATCGCACACGAAAATGCGCCAGGACAGAGACGTGTTCTACGTTGTCCCTTCTCGTCATGCAGTTTGTGCCTCTGCTGCTTCTGCTGTAGGTAATCGCTCCTTGAAAGACGAGCGAGAGCGTCCTTCCGGGTGCATTGCACTGAGTCGAGTGCTCGCTCGGGAATTTGCACTCGAGGCCAAGGCAAGAGGGCGTGCTTGCCCGCAGAACTGAGAACACGCTGTTGGGCAGAGCTGCAACTGACCGCTGGAGTTCAGCTCTCGCCGGACGGCAGAAGGCGAAGAACGAAGCCGCTTGCGAGCGGCGCAGTGCAGCGAAGAGCTCTCCGAATTCGCCGCTAGCTCCACGGTCCTTCTCAGCTGCGAGTAGCAGCGCTCGCAGTACACAGAGCTTCGCAAGGCCCGAAGACCCGGAGGGAAGTATCGCACACGAAAATGCGCCAGGACAGAGACGTGTTCTACGTTGTCCCTTCTCGTCATGCAGTTTGTGCCTCTGCTGCTTCTGCTGTAGGTAATCGCTCCTTGAAAGACGAGCGAGAGCGTCCTTCCGGGTGCATTGCACTGAGTCGAGTGCTCGCTCGGGACTTTGCACTCGGGGCCAAGGCAAGAGGGCGTGCTTGCCCGCAGAACTGAGAACACGCTGTTGGGCAGAGCTGCAACTGACCGCTGGAGTTCAGCTCTCGCCGGACGGCAGAAGGCGAAGAACGAAGCCGCTTGCGAGCGGCGCAGTGCAGCGAAGAGCTCTCCGAATTCGCCGCTAGCTCCACGGTCCTTCTCAGCTGCGAGTAGCAGCGCTCGCAGTACACAGAGCTTCGCAAGGCCCGAAGACCCGGAGGGAAGTATCGCACACGAAAATGCGCCAGGACAGAGACGTGTTCTACGTTGTCCCTTCTCGTCATGCAGTTTGTGCCTCTGCTGCTTCTGCTGTAGGTAATCGCTCCTTGAAAGACGAGCGAGAGCGTCCTTCCGGGTGCATTGCACTGAGTCGAGTGCTCGCTCGGGACTTTGCACTCGGGGCCAAGGCAAGAGGGCGTGCTTGCCCGCAGAACTGAGAACACGCTGTTGGGCAGAGCTGCAACTGACCGCTGGAGTTCAGCTCTCGCCGGACGGCAGAAGGCGAAGAACGAAGCCGCTTGCGAGCGGCGCAGTGCAGCGAAGAGCTCTCCGAATTCGCCGCTAGCTCCACGGTCCTTCTCAGCTGCGAGTAGCAGCGCTCGCAGTACACAGAGCTTCGCAAGGCCCGAAGACCCGGAGGGAAGTATCGCACACGAAAATGCGCCAGGACAGAGACGTGTTCTACGTTGTCCCTTCTCGTCATGCAGTTTGTGCCTCTGCTGCTTCTGCTGTAGGTAATCGCTCCTTGAAAGACGAGCGAGAGCGTCCTTCCGGGTGCATTGCACTGAGTCGAGTGCTCGCTCGGGACTTTGCACTCGGGGCCAAGGCAAGAGGGCGTGCTTGCCCGCAGAACTGAGAACACGCTGTTGGGCAGAGCTGCAACTGACCGCTGGAGTTCAGCTCTCGCCGGACGGCAGAAGGCGAAGAACGAAGCCGCTTGCGAGCGGCGCAGTGCAGCGAAGAGCTCTCCGAATTCGCCGCTAGCTCCACGGTCGTTCTCAGCTGCGAGTAGCAGCGCTCGCAGTACACAGAGCTTCGCAAGGCCCGAAGACCCGGAGGGAAGTATCGCACACGAAAATGCGCCAGGACAGAGACGTGTTCTACGTTGTCCCTTCTCGTCATGCAGTTTGTGCCTCTGCTGCTTCTGCTGTAGGTAATCGCTCCTTGAAAGGCGAGCGAGAGCGTCCTTCCGGGTGCATTGCACTGAGTCGAGTGCTCGCTCGGGACTTTGCACTCGGGGCCAAGGCAAGAGGGCGTGCTTGCCCGCAGAACTGAGAACACGCTGTTGGGCAGAGCTGCAACTGACCGCTGGAGTTCAGCTCTCGCCGGACGGCAGAAGGCGAAGAACGAAGCCGCTTGCGAGCGGCGCAGTGCAGCGAAGAGCTCTCCGAATTCGCCGCTAGCTCCACGGTCCTTCTCAGCTGCGAGTAGCAGCGCTCGCAGTACACAGAGCTTCGCAAGGCCCGAAGACCCGGAGGGAAGTATCGCACACGAAAATGCGCCAGGACAGAGACGTGTTCTACGTTGTCCCTTCTCGTCATGCAGTTTGTGCCTCTGCTGCTTCTGCTGTAGGTAATCGCTCCTTGAAAGACGAGCGAGAGCGTCCTTCCGGGTGCATTGCACTGAGTCGAGTGCTCGCTCGGGAATTTGCACTCGGGGCCAAGGCAAGAGGGCGTGCTTGCCCGCAGAACTGAGAACACGCTGTTGGGCAGAGCTGCAACTGACCGCTGGAGTTCAGCTCTCGCCGGACGGCAGAAGGCGAAGAACGAAGCCGCTTGCGAGCGGCGCAGTGCAGCGAAGAGCTCTCCGAATTCGCCGCTAGCTCCACGGTCCTTCTCAGCTGCGAGTAGCAGCGCTCGCAGTACACAGAGCTTCGCAAGGCCCGAAGACCCGGAGGGAAGTATCGCACACGAAAATGCGCCAGGACAGAGACGTGTTCTACGTTGTCCCTTCTCGTCATGCAGTTTGTGCCTCTGCTGCTTCTGCTGTTAGGAATCGCTCCTTGAAAGGCGAGCGAGAGCGTCCTTCCGGGTGCATTGCACTGAGTCGAGTGCTCGCTCGGGACTTTGCACTCGGGGCCAAGGCAAGAGGGCGTGCTTGCCCGCAGAACTGAGAACACGCTGCTGGGCAGAGCTGCAACTGACCGCTGGAGTTCAGCTCTCGCCGGACGGCAGAAGGCGAAGAACGAAGCCGCTTGCGAGCGGCGCAGTGCAGCGAAGAGCTCTCCGAATTCGCCGCTAGCTCCACGGTCCTTCTCAGCTGCGAGTAGCAGCGCTCGCAGTACACAGAGCTTCGCAAGGCCCGAAGACCCGGAGGGAAGTATCGCACACGAAAATGCGCCAGGACAGAGACGTGTTCTACGTTGTCCCTTCTCGTCATGCAGTTTGTGCCTCTGCTGCTTCTGCTGTTAGGAATCGCTCCTTGAAAGACGAGCGAGAGCGTCCTTCCGGGTGCATTGCACTGAGTCGAGTGCTCGCTCGGGACTTTGCACTCGGGGCCAAGGCAAGAGGGCGTGCTTGCCCGCAGAACTGAGAACACGCTGTTGGGCAGAGCTGCAACTGACCGCTGGAGTTCAGCTCTCGCCGGACGGCAGAAGGCGAAGAACGAAGCCGCTTGCGAGCGGCGCAGTGCAGCGAAGAGCTCTCCGAATTCGCCGCTAGCTCCACGGTCCTTCTCAGCTGCGAGTAGCAGCGCTCGCAGTACACAGAGCTTCGCAAGGCCCGAAGACCCGGAGGGAAGTATCGCACACGAAAATGCGCCAGGACAGAGACGTGTTCTACGTTGTCCCTTCTCGTCATGCAGTTTGTGCCTCTGCTGCTTCTGCTGTAGGTAATCGCTCCTTGAAAGACGAGCGAGAGCGTCCTTCCGGGTGCATTGCACTGAGTCGAGTGCTCGCTCGGGACTTTGCTCTCGGGGCCAAGGCAAGAGGGCGTGCTTGCCCGCAGAACTGAGAACACGCTGTTGGGCAGAGCTGCAACTGACCGCTGGAGTTCAGCTCTCGCCGGACGGCAGAAGGCGAAGAACGAAGCCGCTTGCGAGCGGCGCAGTGCAGCGAAGAGCTCTCCGAATTCGCCGCTAGCTCCACGGTCCTTCTCAGCTGCGAGTAGCAGGGCTCGCAGTACACAGAGCTTCGCAAGGCCCGAAGACCCGGAGGGAAGTATCGCACACGAAAATGCGCCAGGACAGAGACGTGTTCTACGTTGTCCCTTCTCGTCATGCAGTTTGTGCCTCTGCTGCTTCTGCTGTAGGTAATCGCTCCTTGAAAGACGAGCGAGAGCGTCCTTCCGGGTGCATTGCACTGAGTCGAGTGCTCGCTCGGGACTTTGCTCTCGGGGCCAAGGCAAGAGGGCGTGCTTGCCCGCAGAACTGAGAACACGCTGTTGGGCAGAGCTGCAACTGACCGCTGGAGTTCAGCTCTCGCCGGACGGCAGAAGGCGAAGAACGAAGCCGCTTGCGAGCGGCGCAGTGCAGCGAAGAGCTCTCCGAATTCGCCGCTAGCTCCACGGTCCTTCTCAGCTGCGAGTAGCAGGGCTCGCAGTACACAGAGCTTCGCAAGGCCCGAAGACCCGGAGGGAAGTATCGCACACGAAAATGCGCCAGGACAGAGACGTGTTCTACGTTGTCCCTTCTCGTCATGCAGTTTGTGCCTCTGCTGCTTCTGCTGTTAGGAATCGCTCCTTGAAAGACGAGCGAGAGCGTCCTTCCGGGTGCATTGCACTGAGTCGAGTGCTCGCTCGGGAATTTGCACTCGGGGCCAAGGCAAGAGGGCGTGCTTGCCCGCAGAACTGAGAACACGCTGTTGGGCAGAGCTGCAACTGACCGCTGGAGTTCAGCTCTCGCCAGACGGCAGAAGGCGAAGAACGAAGCCGCTTGCGAGCGGCGCAGTGCAGCGAAGAGCTCTCCGAATTCGCCGCTAGCTCCACGGTCCTTCTCAGCTGCGAGTAGCAGCGCTCGCAGTACACAGGGCTTCGCAAGGCCCGAAGACCCGGAGGGAAGTATCGCACACGAAAATGCGCCAGGACAGAGACGTGTTCTACGTTGTCCCTTCTCGTCATGCAGTTTGTGCCTCTGCTGCTTCTGCTGTTAGGAATCGCTCCTTGAAAGGCGAGCGAGAGCGTCCTTCCGGGTGCATTGCACTGAGTCGAGTGCTCGCTCGGGACTTTGCACTCGGGGCCAAGGCAAGAGGGCGTGCTTGCCCGCAGAACTGAGAACACGCTGCTGGGCAGAGCTGCAACTGACCGCTGGAGTTCAGCTCTCGCCGGACGGCAGAAGGCGAAGAACGAAGCCGCTTGCGAGCGGCGCAGTGCAGCGAAGAGCTCTCCGAATTCGCCGCTAGCTCCACGGTCCTTCTCAGCTGCGAGTAGCAGCGCTCGCAGTACACAGAGCTTCGCAAGGACCCAAGACCCGGAGGGAAGTATCGCACACGAAAATGCGCCAGGACAGAGACGTGTTCTACGTTGTCCCTTCTCGTCATGCAGTTTGTGCCTCTGCTGCTTCTGCTGTTAGGAATCGCTCCTTGAAAGACGAGCGAGAGCGTCCTTCCGGGTGCATTGCACTGAGTCGAGTGCTCGCTCGGGACTTTGCACTCGGGGCCAAGGCAAGAGGGCGTGCTTGCCCGCAGAACTGAGAACACGCTGTTGGGCAGAGCTGCAACTGACCGCTGGAGTTCAGCTCTCGCCGGACGGCAGAAGGCGAAGAACGAAGCCGCTTGCGAGCGGCGCAGTGCAGCGAAGAGCTCTCCGAATTCGCCGCTAGCTCCACGGTCCTTCTCAGCTGCGAGTAGCAGCGCTCGCAGTACACAGAGCTTCGCAAGGCCCGAAGACCCGGAGGGAAGTATCGCACACGAAAATGCGCCAGGACAGAGACGTGTTCTACGTTGTCCCTTCTCGTCATGCAGTTTGTGCCTCTGCTGCTTCTGCTGTAGGTAATCGCTCCTTGAAAGACGAGCGAGAGCGTCCTTCCGGGTGCATTGCACTGAGTCGAGTGCTCGCTCGGGACTTTGCTCTCGGGGCCAAGGCAAGAGGGCGTGCTTGCCCGCAGAACTGAGAACACGCTGTTGGGCAGAGCTGCAACTGACCGCTGGAGTTCAGCTCTCGCCGGACGGCAGAAGGCGAAGAACGAAGCCGCTTGCGAGCGGCGCAGTGCAGCGAAGAGCTCTCCGAATTCGCCGCTAGCTCCACGGTCCTTCTCAGCTGCGAGTAGCAGGGCTCGCAGTACACAGAGCTTCGCAAGGCCCGAAGACCCGGAGGGAAGTATCGCACACGAAAATGCGCCAGGACAGAGACGTGTTCTACGTTGTCCCTTCTCGTCATGCAGTTTGTGCCTCTGCTGCTTCTGCTGTAGGTAATCGCTCCTTGAAAGACGAGCGAGAGCGTCCTTCCGGGTGCATTGCACTGAGTCGAGTGCTCGCTCGGGACTTTGCTCTCGGGGCCAAGGCAAGAGGGCGTGCTTGCCCGCAGAACTGAGAACACGCTGTTGGGCAGAGCTGCAACTGACCGCTGGAGTTCAGCTCTCGCCGGACGGCAGAAGGCGAAGAACGAAGCCGCTTGCGAGCGGCGCAGTGCAGCGAAGAGCTCTCCGAATTCGCCGCTAGCTCCACGGTCCTTCTCAGCTGCGAGTAGCAGGGCTCGCAGTACACAGAGCTTCGCAAGGCCCGAAGACCCGGAGGGAAGTATCGCACACGAAAATGCGCCAGGACAGAGACGTGTTCTACGTTGTCCCTTCTCGTCATGCAGTTTGTGCCTCTGCTGCTTCTGCTGTAGGTAATCGCTCCTTGAAAGACGAGCGAGAGCGTCCTTCCGGGTGCATTGCACTGAGTCGAGTGCTCGCTCGGGACTTTGCTCTCGGGGCCAAGGCAAGAGGGCGTGCTTGCCCGCAGAACTGAGAACACGCTGTTGGGCAGAGCTGCAACTGACCGCTGGAGTTCAGCTCTCGCCGGACGGCAGAAGGCGAAGAACGAAGCCGCTTGCGAGCGGCGCAGTGCAGCGAAGAGCTCTCCGAATTCGCCGCTAGCTCCACGGTCCTTCTCAGCTGCGAGTAGCAGCGCTCGCAGTACACAGAGCTTCGCAAGGCCCGAAGACCCGGAGGGAAGTATCGCACACGAAAATGCGCCAGGACAGAGACGTGTTCTACGTTGTCCCTTCTCGTCATGCAGTTTGTGCCTCTGCTGCTTCTGCTGTTAGGAATCGCTCCTTGAAAGGCGAGCGAGAGCGTCCTTCCGGGTGCATTGCACTGAGTCGAGTGCTCGCTCGGGACTTTGCACTCGGGGCCAAGGCAAGAGGGCGTGCTTGCCCGCAGAACTGAGAACACGCTGTTGGGCAGAGCTGCAACTGACCGCTGGAGTTCAGCTCTCGCCGGACGGCAGAAGGCGAAGAACGAAGCCGCTTGCGAGCGGCGCAGTGCAGCGAAGAGCTCTCCGAATTCGCCGCTAGCTCCACGGTCCTTCTCAGCTGCGAGTAGCAGGGCTCGCAGTACACAGAGCTTCGCAAGGCCCGAAGACCCGGAGGGAAGTTTCGCACACGAAAATGCGCCAGGACAGAGACGTGTTCTACGTTGTCCCTTCTCGTCATGCAGTTTGTGCCTCTGCTGCTTCTGCTGTAGGTAATCGCTCCTTGAAAGACGAGCGAGAGCGTCCTTCCGGGTGCATTGCACTGAGTCGAGTGCTCGCTCGGGACTTTGCACTCGGGGCCAAGGCAAGAGGGCGTGCTTGCCCGCAGAACTGAGAACACGCTGTTGGGCAGAGCTGCAACTGACCGCTGGAGTTCAGCTCTCGCCGGACGGCAGAAGGCGAAGAACGAAGCCGCTTGCGAGCGGCGCAGTGCAGCGAAGAGCTCTCCGAATTCGCCGCTAGCTCCACGGTCCTTCTCAGCTGCGTGTAGCAGCGCTCGCAGTACACAGAGCTTCGCAAGGCCCGAAGACCCGGAGGGAAGTATCGCACACGAAAATGCGCCAGGACAGAGACGTGTTCTACGTTGTCCCTTCTCGTCATGCAGTTTGTGCCTCTGCTGCTTCTGCTGTAGGTAATCGCTCCTTGAAAGACGAGCGAGAGCGTCCTTCCGGGTGCATTGCACTGAGTCGAGTGCTCGCTCGGGACTTTGCACTCGGGGCCAAGGCAAGAGGGCGTGCTTGCCCGCAGAACTGAGAACACGCTGTTGGGCAGAGCTGCAACTGACCGCTGGAGTTCAGCTCTCGCCGGACGGCAGAAGGCGAAGAACGAAGCCGCTTGCGAGCGGCGCAGTGCAGCGAAGAGCTCTCCGAATTCGCCGCTAGCTCCACGGTCCTTCTCAGCTGCGAGTAGCAGCGCTCGCAGTACACAGGGCTTCGCAAGGCCCGAAGACCCGGAGGGAAGTATCGCACACGAAAATGCGCCAGGACAGAGACGTGTTCTACGTTGTCCCTTCTCGTCATGCAGTTTGTGCCTCTGCTGCTTCTGCTGTTAGGAATCGCTCCTTGAAAGGCGAGCGAGAGCGTCCTTCCGGGTGCATTGCACTGAGTCGAGTGCTCGCTCGGGACTTTGCTCTCGGGGCCAAGGCAAGAGGGCGTGCTTGCCCGCAGAACTGAGAACACGCTGTTGGGCAGAGCTGCAACTGACCGCTGGAGTTCAGCTCTCGCCGGACGGCAGAAGGCGAAGAACGAAGCCGCTTGCGAGCGGCGCAGTGCAGCGAAGAGCTCTCCGAATTCGCCGCTAGCTCCACGGTCCTTCTCAGCTGCGAGTAGCAGCGCTCGCAGTACACAGAGCTTCGCAAGGCCCGAAGACCCGGAGGGAAGTATCGCACACGAAAATGCGCCAGGACAGAGACGTGTTCTACGTTGTCCCTTCTCGTCATGCAGTTTGTGCCTCTGCTGCTTCTGCTGTAGGTAATCGCTCCTTGAAAGACGAGCGAGAGCGTCCTTCCGGGTGCATTGCACTGAGTCGAGTGCTCGCTCGGGACTTTGCACTCGGGGCCAAGGCAAGAGGGCGTGCTTGCCCGCAGAACTGAGAACACGCTGTTGGGCAGAGCTGCAACTGACCGCTGGAGTTCAGCTCTCGCCGGACGGCAGAAGGCGAAGAACGAAGCCGCTTGCGAGCGGCGCAGTGCAGCGAAGAGCTCTCCGAATTCGCCGCTAGCTCCACGGTCCTTCTCAGCTGCGAGTAGCAGCGCTCGCAGTACACAGAGCTTCGCAAGGCCCGAAGACCCGGAGGGAAGTATCGCACACGAAAATGCGCCAGGACAGAGACGTGTTCTACGTTGTCCCTTCTCGTCATGCAGTTTGTGCCTCTGCTGCTTCTGCTGTAGGTAATCGCTCCTTGAAAGACGAGCGAGAGCGTCCTTCCGGGTGCATTGCACTGAGTCGAGTGCTCGCTCGGGACTTTGCTCTCGGGGCCAAGGCAAGAGGGCGTGCTTGCCCGCAGAACTGAGAACACGCTGTTGGGCAGAGCTGCAACTGACCGCTGGAGTTCAGCTCTCGCCGGACGGCAGAAGGCGAAGAACGAAGCCGCTTGCGAGCGGCGCAGTGCAGCGAAGAGCTCTCCGAATTCGCCGCTAGCTCCACGGTCCTTCTCAGCTGCGAGTAGCAGCGCTCGCAGTACACAGAGCTTCGCAAGGCCCGAAGACCCGGAGGGAAGTATCGCACACGAAAATGCGCCAGGACAGAGACGTGTTCTACGTTGTCCCTTCTCGTCATGCAGTTTGTGCCTCTGCTGCTTCTGCTGTTAGGAATCGCTCCTTGAAAGGCGAGCGAGAGCGTCCTTCCGGGTGCATTGCACTGAGTCGAGTGCTCGCTCGGGACTTTGCACTCGGGGCCAAGGCAAGAGGGCGTGCTTGCCCGCAGAACTGAGAACACGCTGTTGGGCAGAGCTGCAACTGACCGCTGGAGTTCAGCTCTCGCCGGACGGCAGAAGGCGAAGAACGAAGCCGCTTGCGAGCGGCGCAGTGCAGCGAAGAGCTCTCCGAATTCGCCGCTAGCTCCACGGTCCTTCTCAGCTGCGAGTAGCAGGGCTCGCAGTACACAGAGCTTCGCAAGGCCCGAAGACCCGGAGGGAAGTTTCGCACACGAAAATGCGCCAGGACAGAGACGTGTTCTACGTTGTCCCTTCTCGTCATGCAGTTTGTGCCTCTGCTGCTTCTGCTGTAGGTAATCGCTCCTTGAAAGACGAGCGAGAGCGTCCTTCCGGGTGCATTGCACTGAGTCGAGTGCTCGCTCGGGACTTTGCACTCGGGGCCAAGGCAAGAGGGCGTGCTTGCCCGCAGAACTGAGAACACGCTGTTGGGCAGAGCTGCAACTGACCGCTGGAGTTCAGCTCTCGCCGGACGGCAGAAGGCGAAGAACGAAGCCGCTTGCGAGCGGCGCAGTGCAGCGAAGAGCTCTCCGAATTCGCCGCTAGCTCCACGGTCCTTCTCAGCTGCGTGTAGCAGCGCTCGCAGTACACAGAGCTTCGCAAGGCCCGAAGACCCGGAGGGAAGTATCGCACACGAAAATGCGCCAGGACAGAGACGTGTTCTACGTTGTCCCTTCTCGTCATGCAGTTTGTGCCTCTGCTGCTTCTGCTGTAGGTAATCGCTCCTTGAAAGACGAGCGAGAGCGTCCTTCCGGGTGCATTGCACTGAGTCGAGTGCTCGCTCGGGACTTTGCACTCGGGGCCAAGGCAAGAGGGCGTGCTTGCCCGCAGAACTGAGAACACGCTGTTGGGCAGAGCTGCAACTGACCGCTGGAGTTCAGCTCTCGCCGGACGGCAGAAGGCGAAGAACGAAGCCGCTTGCGAGCGGCGCAGTGCAGCGAAGAGCTCTCCGAATTCGCCGCTAGCTCCACGGTCCTTCTCAGCTGCGAGTAGCAGCGCTCGCAGTACACAGGGCTTCGCAAGGCCCGAAGACCCGGAGGGAAGTATCGCACACGAAAATGCGCCAGGACAGAGACGTGTTCTACGTTGTCCCTTCTCGTCATGCAGTTTGTGCCTCTGCTGCTTCTGCTGTTAGGAATCGCTCCTTGAAAGGCGAGCGAGAGCGTCCTTCCGGGTGCATTGCACTGAGTCGAGTGCTCGCTCGGGACTTTGCTCTCGGGGCCAAGGCAAGAGGGCGTGCTTGCCCGCAGAACTGAGAACACGCTGTTGGGCAGAGCTGCAACTGACCGCTGGAGTTCAGCTCTCGCCGGACGGCAGAAGGCGAAGAACGAAGCCGCTTGCGAGCGGCGCAGTGCAGCGAAGAGCTCTCCGAATTCGCCGCTAGCTCCACGGTCCTTCTCAGCTGCGAGTAGCAGCGCTCGCAGTACACAGAGCTTCGCAAGGCCCGAAGACCCGGAGGGAAGTATCGCACACGAAAATGCGCCAGGACAGAGACGTGTTCTACGTTGTCCCTTCTCGTCATGCAGTTTGTGCCTCTGCTGCTTCTGCTGTAGGTAATCGCTCCTTGAAAGACGAGCGAGAGCGTCCTTCCGGGTGCATTGCACTGAGTCGAGTGCTCGCTCGGGACTTTGCACTCGCGGCCAAGGCAAGAGGGCGTGCTTGCCCGCAGAACTGAGAACACGCTGTTGGGCAGAGCTGCAACTGACCGCTGGAGTTCAGCTCTCGCCGGACGGCAGAAGGCGAAGAACGAAGCCGCTTGCGAGCGGCGCAGTGCAGCGAAGAGCTCTCCGAATTCGCCGCTAGCTCCACGGTCCTTCTCAGCTGCGAGTAGCAGCGCTCGCAGTACACAGAGCTTCGCAAGGCCCGAAGACCCGGAGGGAAGTATCGCACACGAAAATGCGCCAGGACAGAGACGTGTTCTACGTTGTCCCTTCTCGTCATGCAGTTTGTGCCTCTGCTGCTTCTGCTGTAGGTAATCGCTCCTTGAAAGACGAGCGAGAGCGTCCTTCCGGGTGCATTGCACTGAGTCGAGTGCTCGCTCGGGACTTTGCTCTCGGGGCCAAGGCAAGAGGGCGTGCTTGCCCGCAGAACTGAGAACACGCTGTTGGGCAGAGCTGCAACTGACCGCTGGAGTTCAGCTCTCGCCGGACGGCAGAAGGCGAAGAACGAAGCCGCTTGCGAGCGGCGCAGTGCAGCGAAGAGCTCTCCGAATTCGCCGCTAGCTCCACGGTCCTTCTCAGCTGCGAGTAGCAGCGCTCGCAGTACACAGAGCTTCGCAAGGCCCGAAGACCCGGAGGGAAGTATCGCACACGAAAATGCGCCAGGACAGAGACGTGTTCTACGTTGTCCCTTCTCGTCATGCAGTTTGTGCCTCTGCTGCTTCTGCTGTTAGGAATCGCTCCTTGAAAGGCGAGCGAGAGCGTCCTTCCGGGTGCATTGCACTGAGTCGAGTGCTCGCTCGGGACTTTGCACTCGGGGCCAAGGCAAGAGGGCGTGCTTGCCCGCAGAACTGAGAACACGCTGTTGGGCAGAGCTGCAACTGACCGCTGGAGTTCAGCTCTCGCCGGACGGCAGAAGGCGAAGAACGAAGCCGCTTGCGAGCGGCGCAGTGCAGCGAAGAGCTCTCCGAATTCGCCGCTAGCTCCACGGTCCTTCTCAGCTGCGAGTAGCAGGGCTCGCAGTACACAGAGCTTCGCAAGGCCCGAAGACCCGGAGGGAAGTATCGCACACGAAAATGCGCCAGGACAGAGACGTGTTCTACGTTGTCCCTTCTCGTCATGCAGTTTGTGCCTCTGCTGCTTCTGCTGTAGGTAATCGCTCCTTGAAAGACGAGCGAGAGCGTCCTTCCGGGTGCATTGCACTGAGTCGAGTGCTCGCTCGGGACTTTGCTCTCGGGGCCAAGGCAAGAGGGCGTGCTTGCCCGCAGAACTGAGAACACGCTGTTGGGCAGAGCTGCAACTGACCGCTGGAGTTCAGCTCTCGCCGGACGGCAGAAGGCGAAGAACGAAGCCGCTTGCGAGCGGCGCAGTGCAGCGAAGAGCTCTCCGAATTCGCCGCTAGCTCCACGGTCCTTCTCAGCTGCGAGTAGCAGGGCTCGCAGTACACAGAGCTTCGCAAGGCCCGAAGACCCGGAGGGAAGTATCGCACACGAAAATGCGCCAGGACAGAGACGTGTTCTACGTTGTCCCTTCTCGTCATGCAGTTTGTGCCTCTGCTGCTTCTGCTGTAGGTAATCGCTCCTTGAAAGACGAGCGAGAGCGTCCTTCCGGGTGCATTGCACTGAGTCGAGTGCTCGCTCGGGACTTTGCACTCGGGGCCAAGGCAAGAGGGCGTGCTTGCCCGCAGAACTGAGAACACGCTGTTGGGCAGAGCTGCAACTGACCGCTGGAGTTCAGCTCTCGCCGGACGGCAGAAGGCGAAGAACGAAGCCGCTTGCGAGCGGCGCAGTGCAGCGAAGAGCTCTCCGAATTCGCCGCTAGCTCCACGGTCCTTCTCAGCTGCGAGTAGCAGCGCTCGCAGTACACAGAGCTTCGCAAGGCCCGAAGACCCGGAGGGAAGTTTCGCACACGAAAATGCGCCAGGACAGAGACGTGTTCGACGTTGTCCCTTCTCGTCATGCAGTTTGTGCCTCTGCTGCTTCTGCTGTAGGTAATCGCTCCTTGAAAGACGAGCGAGAGCGTCCTTCCGGGTGCATTGCACTGAGTCGAGTGCTCGCTCGGGACTTTGCACTCGGGGCCAAGGCAAGAGGGCGTGCTTGCCCGCAGAACTGAGAACACGCTGTTGGGCAGAGCTGCAACTGACCGCTGGAGTTCAGCTCTCGCCGGACGGCAGAAGGCGAAGAACGAAGCCGCTTGCGAGCGGCGCAGTGCAGCGAAGCGCTCTCCGAATTCGCCGCTAGCTCCACGGTCCTTCTCAGCTGCGTGTAGCAGCGCTCGCAGTACACAGAGCTTCGCAAGGCCCGAAGACCCGGAGGGAAGTATCGCACACGAAAATGCGCCAGGACAGAGACGTGTTCTACGTTGTCCCTTCTCGTCATGCAGTTTGTGCCTCTGCTGCTTCTGCTGTAGGTAATCGCTCCTTGAAAGACGAGCGAGAGCGTCCTTCCGGGTGCATTGCACTGAGTCGAGTGCTCGCTCGGGACTTTGCTCTCGGGGCCAAGGCAAGAGGGCGTGCTTGCCCGCAGAACTGAGAACACGCTGTTGGGCAGAGCTGCAACTGACCGCTGGAGTTCAGCTCTCGCCGGACGGCAGAAGGCGAAGAACGAAGCCGCTTGCGAGCGGCGCAGTGCAGCGAAGAGCTCTCCGAATTCGCCGCTAGCTCCACGGTCCTTCTCAGCTGCGAGTAGCAGGGCTCGCAGTACACAGAGCTTCGCAAGGCCCGAAGACCCGGAGGGAAGTATCGCACACGAAAATGCGCCAGGACAGAGACGTGTTCTACGTTGTCCCTTCTCGTCATGCAGTTTGTGCCTCTGCTGCTTCTGCTGTAGGTAATCGCTCCTTGAAAGGCGAGCGAGAGCGTCCTTCCGGGTGCATTGCACTGAGTCGAGTGCTCGCTCGGGACTTTGCACTCGGGGCCAAGGCAAGAGGGCGTGCTTGCCCGCAGAACTGAGAACACGCTGTTGGGCAGAGCTGCAACTGACCGCTGGAGTTCAGCTCTCGCCGGACGGCAGAAGGCGAAGAACGAAGCCGCTTGCGAGCGGCGCAGTGCAGCGAAGAGCTCTCCGAATTCGCCGCTAGCTCCACGGTCCTTCTCAGCTGCGAGTAGCAGCGCTCGCAGTACACAGAGCTTCGCAAGGCCCGAAGACCCGGAGGGAAGTATCGCACACGAAAATGCGCCAGGACAGAGACGTGTTCTACGTTGTCCCTTCTCGTCATGCAGTTTGTGCCTCTGCTGCTTCTGCTGTTAGGAATCGCTCCTTGAAAGGCGAGCGAGAGCGTCCTTCCGGGTGCATTGCACTGAGTCGAGTGCTCGCTCGGGACTTTGCACTCGGGGCCAAGGCAAGAGGGCGTGCTTGCCCGCAGAACTGAGAACACGCTGTTGGGCAGAGCTGCAACTGACCGCTGGAGTTCAGCTCTCGCCGGACGGCAGAAGGCGAAGAACGAAGCCGCTTGCGAGCGGCGCAGTGCAGCGAAGAGCTCTCCGAATTCGCCGCTAGCTCCACGGTCCTTCTCAGCTGCGAGTAGCAGGGCTCGCAGTACACAGAGCTTCGCAAGGCCCGAAGACCCGGAGGGAAGTATCGCACACGAAAATGCGCCAGGACAGAGACGTGTTCTACGTTGTCCCTTCTCGTCATGCAGTTTGTGCCTCTGCTGCTTCTGCTGTAGGTAATCGCTCCTTGAAAGACGAGCGAGAGCGTCCTTCCGGGTGCATTGCACTGAGTCGAGTGCTCGCTCGGGACTTTGCACTCGGGGCCAAGGCAAGAGGGCGTGCTTGCCCGCAGAACTGAGAACACGCTGTTGGGCAGAGCTGCAACTGACCGCTGGAGTTCAGCTCTCGCCGGACGGCAGAAGGCGAAGAACGAAGCCGCTTGCGAGCGGCGCAGTGCAGCGAAGAGCTCTCCGAATTCGCCGCTAGCTCCACGGTCCTTCTCAGCTGCGTGTAGCAGCGCTCGCAGTACACAGAGCTTCGCAAGGCCCGAAGACCCGGAGGGAAGTATCGCACACGAAAATGCGCCAGGACAGAGACGTGTTCTACGTTGTCCCTTCTCGTCATGCAGTTTGTGCCTCTGCTGCTTCTGCTGTAGGTAATCGCTCCTTGAAAGACGAGCGAGAGCGTCCTTCCGGGTGCATTGCACTGAGTCGAGTGCTCGCTCGGGACTTTGCACTCGGGGCCAAGGCAAGAGGGCGTGCTTGCCCGCAGAACTGAGAACACGCTGTTGGGCAGAGCTGCAACTGACCGCTGGAGTTCAGCTCTCGCCGGACGGCAGAAGGCGAAGAACGAAGCCGCTTGCGAGCGGCGCAGTGCAGCGAAGAGCTCTCCGAATTCGCCGCTAGCTCCACGGTCCTTCTCAGCTGCGAGTAGCAGCGCTCGCAGTACACAGAGCTTCGCAAGGCCCGAAGACCCGGAGGGAAGTATCGCACACGAAAATGCGCCAGGACAGAGACGTGTTCTACGTTGTCCCTTCTCGTCATGCAGTTTGTGCCTCTGCTGCTTCTGCTGTAGGTAATCGCTCCTTGAAAGACGAGCGAGAGCGTCCTTCCGGGTGCATTGCACTGAGTCGAGTGCTCGCTCGGGACTTTGCTCTCGGGGCCAAGGCAAGAGGGCGTGCTTGCCCGCAGAACTGAGAACACGCTGTTGGGCAGAGCTGCAACTGACCGCTGGAGTTCAGCTCTCGCCGGACGGCAGAAGGCGAAGAACGAAGCCGCTTGCGAGCGGCGCAGTGCAGCGAAGAGCTCTCCGAATTCGCCGCTAGCTCCACGGTCCTTCTCAGCTGCGAGTAGCAGCGCTCGCAGTACACAGAGCTTCGCAAGGCCCGAAGACCCGGAGGGAAGTATCGCACACGAAAATGCGCCAGGACAGAGACGTGTTCTACGTTGTCCCTTCTCGTCATGCAGTTTGTGCCTCTGCTGCTTCTGCTGTTAGGAATCGCTCCTTGAAAGGCGAGCGAGAGCGTCCTTCCGGGTGCATTGCACTGAGTCGAGTGCTCGCTCGGGACTTTGCACTCGGGGCCAAGGCAAGAGGGCGTGCTTGCCCGCAGAACTGAGAACACGCTGTTGGGCAGAGCTGCAACTGACCGCTGGAGTTCAGCTCTCGCCGGACGGCAGAAGGCGAAGAACGAAGCCGCTTGCGAGCGGCGCAGTGCAGCGAAGAGCTCTCCGAATTCGCCGCTAGCTCCACGGTCCTTCTCAGCTGCGAGTAGCAGCGCTCGCAGTACACAGAGCTTCGCAAGGCCCGAAGACCCGGAGGGAAGTATCGCACACGAAAATGCGCCAGGACAGAGACGTGTTCTACGTTGTCCCTTCTCGTCATGCAGTTTGTGCCTCTGCTGCTTCTGCTGTAGGTAATCGCTCCTTGAAAGACGAGCGAGAGCGTCCTTCCGGGTGCATTGCACTGAGTCGAGTGCTCGCTCGGGACTTTGCTCTCGGGGCCAAGGCAAGAGGGCGTGCTTGCCCGCAGAACTGAGAACACGCTGTTGGGCAGAGCTGCAACTGACCGCTGGAGTTCAGCTCTCGCCGGACGGCAGAAGGCGAAGAACGAAGCCGCTTGCGAGCGGCGCAGTGCAGCGAAGAGCTCTCCGAATTCGCCGCTAGCTCCACGGTCCTTCTCAGCTGCGAGTAGCAGCGCTCGCAGTACACAGAGCTTCGCAAGGCCCGAAGACCCGGAGGGAAGTATCGCACACGAAAATGCGCCAGGACAGAGACGTGTTCTACGTTGTCCCTTCTCGTCATGCAGTTTGTGCCTCTGCTGCTTCTGCTGTTAGGAATCGCTCCTTGAAAGGCGAGCGAGAGCGTCCTTCCGGGTGCATTGCACTGAGTCGAGTGCTCGCTCGGGACTTTGCACTCGGGGCCAAGGCAAGAGGGCGTGCTTGCCCGCAGAACTGAGAACACGCTGTTGGGCAGAGCTGCAACTGACCGCTGGAGTTCAGCTCTCGCCGGACGGCAGAAGGCGAAGAACGAAGCCGCTTGCGAGCGGCGCAGTGCAGCGAAGAGCTCTCCGAATTCGCCGCTAGCTCCACGGTCCTTCTCAGCTGCGAGTAGCAGGGCTCGCAGTACACAGAGCTTCGCAAGGCCCGAAGACCCGGAGGGAAGTTTCGCACACGAAAATGCGCCAGGACAGAGACGTGTTCTACGTTGTCCCTTCTCGTCATGCAGTTTGTGCCTCTGCTGCTTCTGCTGTAGGTAATCGCTCCTTGAAAGACGAGCGAGAGCGTCCTTCCGGGTGCATTGCACTGAGTCGAGTGCTCGCTCGGGACTTTGCTCTCGGGGCCAAGGCAAGAGGGCGTGCTTGCCCGCAGAACTGAGAACACGCTGTTGGGCAGAGCTGCAACTGACCGCTGGAGTTCAGCTCTCGCCGGACGGCAGAAGGCGAAGAACGAAGCCGCTTGCGAGCGGCGCAGTGCAGCGAAGAGCTCTCCGAATTCGCCGCTAGCTCCACGGTCCTTCTCAGCTGCGTGTAGCAGCGCTCGCAGTACACAGAGCTTCGCAAGGCCCGAAGACCCGGAGGGAAGTATCGCACACGAAAATGCGCCAGGACAGAGACGTGTTCTACGTTGTCCCTTCTCGTCATGCAGTTTGTGCCTCTGCTGCTTCTGCTGTAGGTAATCGCTCCTTGAAAGACGAGCGAGAGCGTCCTTCCGGGTGCATTGCACTGAGTCGAGTGCTCGCTCGGGACTTTGCACTCGGGGCCAAGGCAAGAGGGCGTGCTTGCCCGCAGAACTGAGAACACGCTGTTGGGCAGAGCTGCAACTGACCGCTGGAGTTCAGCTCTCGCCGGACGGCAGAAGGCGAAGAACGAAGCCGCTTGCGAGCGGCGCAGTGCAGCGAAGAGCTCTCCGAATTCGCCGCTAGCTCCACGGTCCTTCTCAGCTGCGAGTAGCAGCGCTCGCAGTACACAGGGCTTCGCAAGGCCCGAAGACCCGGAGGGAAGTATCGCACACGAAAATGCGCCAGGACAGAGACGTGTTCTACGTTGTCCCTTCTCGTCATGCAGTTTGTGCCTCTGCTGCTTCTGCTGTTAGGAATCGCTCCTTGAAAGGCGAGCGAGAGCGTCCTTCCGGGTGCATTGCACTGAGTCGAGTGCTCGCTCGGGACTTTGCTCTCGGGGCCAAGGCAAGAGGGCGTGCTTGCCCGCAGAACTGAGAACACGCTGTTGGGCAGAGCTGCAACTGACCGCTGGAGTTCAGCTCTCGCCGGACGGCAGAAGGCGAAGAACGAAGCCGCTTGCGAGCGGCGCAGTGCAGCGAAGAGCTCTCCGAATTCGCCGCTAGCTCCACGGTCCTTCTCAGCTGCGAGTAGCAGCGCTCGCAGTACACAGAGCTTCGCAAGGCCCGAAGACCCGGAGGGAAGTATCGCACACGAAAATGCGCCAGGACAGAGACGTGTTCTACGTTGTCCCTTCTCGTCATGCAGTTTGTGCCTCTGCTGCTTCTGCTGTAGGTAATCGCTCCTTGAAAGACGAGCGAGAGCGTCCTTCCGGGTGCATTGCACTGAGTCGAGTGCTCGCTCGGGACTTTGCACTCGGGGCCAAGGCAAGAGGGCGTGCTTGCCCGCAGAACTGAGAACACGCTGTTGGGCAGAGCTGCAACTGACCGCTGGAGTTCAGCTCTCGCCGGACGGCAGAAGGCGAAGAACGAAGCCGCTTGCGAGCGGCGCAGTGCAGCGAAGAGCTCTCCGAATTCGCCGCTAGCTCCACGGTCCTTCTCAGCTGCGAGTAGCAGCGCTCGCAGTACACAGAGCTTCGCAAGGCCCGAAGACCCGGAGGGAAGTATCGCACACGAAAATGCGCCAGGACAGAGACGTGTTCTACGTTGTCCCTTCTCGTCATGCAGTTTGTGCCTCTGCTGCTTCTGCTGTAGGTAATCGCTCCTTGAAAGACGAGCGAGAGCGTCCTTCCGGGTGCATTGCACTGAGTCGAGTGCTCGCTCGGGACTTTGCTCTCGGGGCCAAGGCAAGAGGGCGTGCTTGCCCGCAGAACTGAGAACACGCTGTTGGGCAGAGCTGCAACTGACCGCTGGAGTTCAGCTCTCGCCGGACGGCAGAAGGCGAAGAACGAAGCCGCTTGCGAGCGGCGCAGTGCAGCGAAGAGCTCTCCGAATTCGCCGCTAGCTCCACGGTCCTTCTCAGCTGCGAGTAGCAGCGCTCGCAGTACACAGAGCTTCGCAAGGCCCGAAGACCCGGAGGGAAGTATCGCACACGAAAATGCGCCAGGACAGAGACGTGTTCTACGTTGTCCCTTCTCGTCATGCAGTTTGTGCCTCTGCTGCTTCTGCTGTTAGGAATCGCTCCTTGAAAGGCGAGCGAGAGCGTCCTTCCGGGTGCATTGCACTGAGTCGAGTGCTCGCTCGGGACTTTGCACTCGGGGCCAAGGCAAGAGGGCGTGCTTGCCCGCAGAACTGAGAACACGCTGTTGGGCAGAGCTGCAACTGACCGCTGGAGTTCAGCTCTCGCCGGACGGCAGAAGGCGAAGAACGAAGCCGCTTGCGAGCGGCGCAGTGCAGCGAAGAGCTCTCCGAATTCGCCGCTAGCTCCACGGTCCTTCTCAGCTGCGAGTAGCAGGGCTCGCAGTACACAGAGCTTCGCAAGGCCCGAAGACCCGGAGGGAAGTATCGCACACGAAAATGCGCCAGGACAGAGACGTGTTCTACGTTGTCCCTTCTCGTCATGCAGTTTGTGCCTCTGCTGCTTCTGCTGTAGGTAATCGCTCCTTGAAAGACGAGCGAGAGCGTCCTTCCGGGTGCATTGCACTGAGTCGAGTGCTCGCTCGGGACTTTGCTCTCGGGGCCAAGGCAAGAGGGCGTGCTTGCCCGCAGAACTGAGAACACGCTGTTGGGCAGAGCTGCAACTGACCGCTGGAGTTCAGCTCTCGCCGGACGGCAGAAGGCGAAGAACGAAGCCGCTTGCGAGCGGCGCAGTGCAGCGAAGAGCTCTCCGAATTCGCCGCTAGCTCCACGGTCCTTCTCAGCTGCGAGTAGCAGCGCTCGCAGTACACAGAGCTTCGCAAGGCCCGAAGACCCGGAGGGAAGTATCGCACACGAAAATGCGCCAGGACAGAGACGTGTTCTACGTTGTCCCTTCTCGTCATGCAGTTTGTGCCTCTGCTGCTTCTGCTGTAGGTAATCGCTCCTTGAAAGACGAGCGAGAGCGTCCTTCCGGGTGCATTGCACTGAGTCGAGTGCTCGCTCGGGACTTTGCTCTCGGGGCCAAGGCAAGAGGGCGTGCTTGCCCGCAGAACTGAGAACACGCTGTTGGGCAGAGCTGCAACTGACCGCTGGAGTTCAGCTCTCGCCGGACGGCAGAAGGCGAAGAACGAAGCCGCTTGCGAGCGGCGCAGTGCAGCGAAGAGCTCTCCGAATTCGCCGCTAGCTCCACGGTCCTTCTCAGCTGCGAGTAGCAGGGCTCGCAGTACACAGAGCTTCGCAAGGCCCGAAGACCCGGAGGGAAGTATCGCACACGAAAATGCGCCAGGACAGAGACGTGTTCTACGTTGTCCCTTCTCGTCATGCAGTTTGTGCCTCTGCTGCTTCTGCTGTAGGTAATCGCTCCTTGAAAGACGAGCGAGAGCGTCCTTCCGGGTGCATTGCACTGAGTCGAGTGCTCGCTCGGGACTTTGCACTCGGGGCCAAGGCAAGAGGGCGTGCTTGCCCGCAGAACTGAGAACACGCTGTTGGGCAGAGCTGCAACTGACCGCTGGAGTTCAGCTCTCGCCGGACGGCAGAAGGCGAAGAACGAAGCCGCTTGCGAGCGGCGCAGTGCAGCGAAGAGCTCTCCGAATTCGCCGCTAGCTCCACGGTCCTTCTCAGCTGCGAGTAGCAGCGCTCGCAGTACACAGAGCTTCGCAAGGCCCGAAGACCCGGAGGGAAGTTTCGCACACGAAAATGCGCCAGGACAGAGACGTGTTCTACGTTGTCCCTTCTCGTCATGCAGTTTGTGCCTCTGCTGCTTCTGCTGTAGGTAATCGCTCCTTGAAAGACGAGCGAGAGCGTCCTTCCGGGTGCATTGCACTGAGTCGAGTGCTCGCTCGGGACTTTGCACTCGGGGCCAAGGCAAGAGGGCGTGCTTGCCCGCAGAACTGAGAACACGCTGTTGGGCAGAGCTGCAACTGACCGCTGGAGTTCAGCTCTCGCCGGACGGCAGAAGGCGAAGAACGAAGCCGCTTGCGAGCGGCGCAGTGCAGCGAAGCGCTCTCCGAATTCGCCGCTAGCTCCACGGTCCTTCTCAGCTGCGTGTAGCAGCGCTCGCAGTACACAGAGCTTCGCAAGGCCCGAAGACCCGGAGGGAAGTATCGCACACGAAAATGCGCCAGGACAGAGACGTGTTCTACGTTGTCCCTTCTCGTCATGCAGTTTGTGCCTCTGCTGCTTCTGCTGTAGGTAATCGCTCCTTGAAAGACGAGCGAGAGCGTCCTTCCGGGTGCATTGCACTGAGTCGAGTGCTCGCTCGGGACTTTGCTCTCGGGGCCAAGGCAAGAGGGCGTGCTTGCCCGCAGAACTGAGAACACGCTGTTGGGCAGAGCTGCAACTGACCGCTGGAGTTCAGCTCTCGCCGGACGGCAGAAGGCGAAGAACGAAGCCGCTTGCGAGCGGCGCAGTGCAGCGAAGAGCTCTCCGAATTCGCCGCTAGCTCCACGGTCCTTCTCAGCTGCGAGTAGCAGGGCTCGCAGTACACAGAGCTTCGCAAGGCCCGAAGACCCGGAGGGAAGTATCGCACACGAAAATGCGCCAGGACAGAGACGTGTTCTACGTTGTCCCTTCTCGTCATGCAGTTTGTGCCTCTGCTGCTTCTGCTGTAGGTAATCGCTCCTTGAAAGGCGAGCGAGAGCGTCCTTCCGGGTGCATTGCACTGAGTCGAGTGCTCGCTCGGGACTTTGCTCTCGGGGCCAAGGCAAGAGGGCGTGCTTGCCCGCAGAACTGAGAACACGCTGTTGGGCAGAGCTGCAACTGACCGCTGGAGTTCAGCTCTCGCCGGACGGCAGAAGGCGAAGAACGAAGCCGCTTGCGAGCGGCGCAGTGCAGCGAAGAGCTCTCCGAATTCGCCGCTAGCTCCACGGTCCTTCTCAGCTGCGAGTAGCAGCGCTCGCAGTACACAGAGCTTCGCAAGGCCCGAAGACCCGGAGGGAAGTATCGCACACGAAAATGCGCCAGGACAGAGACGTGTTCTACGTTGTCCCTTCTCGTCATGCAGTTTGTGCCTCTGCTGCTTCTGCTGTTAGGAATCGCTCCTTGAAAGGCGAGCGAGAGCGTCCTTCCGGGTGCATTGCACTGAGTCGAGTGCTCGCTCGGGACTTTGCTCTCGGGGCCAAGGCAAGAGGGCGTGCTTGCCCGCAGAACTGAGAACACGCTGTTGGGCAGAGCTGCAACTGACCGCTGGAGTTCAGCTCTCGCCGGACGGCAGAAGGCGAAGAACGAAGCCGCTTGCGAGCGGCGCAGTGCAGCGAAGAGCTCTCCGAATTCGCCGCTAGCTCCACGGTCCTTCTCAGCTGCGAGTAGCAGGGCTCGCAGTACACAGAGCTTCGCAAGGCCCGAAGACCCGGAGGGAA
>NW_028276184.1:0-40222 GCF_052056855.1 Sturnus vulgaris
TCGCTAGCTCCACGGTCCTTCTCAGCTGCGAGTAGCAGCGCTCGCAGTACACAGAGCTTCGCAAGGCCCGAAGAGCCGGAGGGAAGTATCGCACACGCAAATGTGCCAGGGACAGAGACGTGTTCTACGGTGTCCCCTCTCGTCGTGCAGTTTGTGCCTCTGCTGCTTCTGCTGTTAGGAATCGCTCCTTGAAAGGCGAGCGAGAGCGTCCTTCCGGGTGCATTGCACTGAGTCGAGTGCTCGCTCGGGACTTTGCTCTCGCGGCCAAGGCAAGAGGGCGTGCTTGCCCGCAGAACCGAGAACACGCTGTTGGGCAGAGCTGCAACGGACCGCTGGAAGTTCAGCCTTCGCCGGACGGCAGAAGGCGAAGAACGAAGCCGCTTGCGAGCGGCGCAGTGCAGCGAAGAGCTCTACGAATTCGCCGCTAGCTCCACGGTCCTTCTCAGCTGCGAGTAGCAGCGCTCGCAGTACACAGAGCTTCGCAAGGCCCGAAGAGCCGGAGGGAAGTATCGCACACGCAAATGTGCCAGGACAGAGACGTGTTCTACGTTGTCCCCTCTCGTCGTGCAGTTTGTGCCTCTGCTGCTTCTGCTGTTAGGAATCGCTCCTTGAAAGGCGAGCGAGAGCGTCCTTCCGGGTGCATTGCACTGAGTCGAGTGCTCGCTCGGGACTTTGCTCTCGGGGCCAAGGCAAGAGGGCGTGCTTGCCCGCAGAACCGAGAACACGCTGTTGGGCAGAGCTGCAACTGACCGCTGGAGTTCAGCTCTCGCCGGACGGCAGAAGGCGAAGAACGAAGCCGCTTGCGAGCGGCGCAGTGCAGCGAAGAGCTCTCCGAATTCGCCGCTAGCTCCACGGTCCTTCTCAGCTGCGAGTAGCAGCGCTCGCAGTACACAGAGCTTCGCAAGGCCCGAAGAGCCGGAGGGAAGTATCGCACACGCAAATGTGCCAGGACAGAGACGTGTTCTACGTTGTCCCCTCTCGTCGTGCAGTTTGTGCCTCTGCTGCTTCTGCTGTTTAGGAATCGCTCCTTGAAAGGCGAGCGAGAGCGTCCTTCCGGGTGCATTGCACTGAGTCGAGTGCTCGCTCGGGACTTTGCTCTCGCGGCCAAGGCAAGAGGGCGTGCTTGCCCGCAGAACCGAGAACACGCTGTTGGGCAGAGCTGCAACTGACCGCTGGAGTTCAGCTCTCGCCGGACGGCAGAAGGCGAAGAACGAAGCCGCTTGCGAGCGGCGCAGTGCAGCGAAGAGCTCTCCGAATTCGCCGCTAGCTCCACGGTCCTTCTCAGCTGCGAGTAGCAGCGCTCGCAGTACACAGAGCTTCGCAAGGCCCGAAGAGCCGGAGGGAAGTATCGCACACGCAAATGTGCCAGGACAGAGACGTGTTCTACGGTGTCCCCTCTCGTCGTGCAGTTTGTGCCTCTGCTGCTTCTGCTGTTAGGAATCGCTCCTTGAAAGGCGAGCGAGAGCGTCCTTCCGGGTGCATTGCACTGAGTCGAGTGCTCGCTCGGGACTTTGCTCTCGGGGCCAAGGCAAGAGGGCGTGCTTGCCCGCAGAACCGAGAACACGCTGTTGGGCAGAGCTGCAACTGACCCGGCTGGAGTTCAGCTCTCGCCGGACGGCAGAAGGCGAAGAACGAAGCCGCTTGCGAGCGGCGCAGTGCAGCGAAGAGCTCTCCGAATTCGCCGCTAGCTCCACGGTCCTTCTCAGCTGCGAGTAGCAGCGCTCGCAGTACACAGAGCTTCGCAAGGCCCGAAGAGCCGGAGGGAAGTATCGCACACGCAAATGTGCCAGGACAGAGACGTGTTCTACGTTGTCCCCTCTCGTCGTGCAGTTTGTGCCTCTGCTGCTTCTGCTGTTAGGAATCGCTCCTTGAAAGGCGAGCGAGAGCGTCCTTCCGGGTGCATTGCACTGAGTCGAGTGCTCGCTCGGGACTTTGCTCTCGGGGCCAAGGCAAGAGGGCGTGCTTGCCCGCAGAACCGAGAACACGCTGTTGGGCAGAGCTGCAACTGACCGCTGGAGTTCAGCCTTCGCCGGACGGCAGAAGGCGAAGAACGAAGCCGCTTGCGAGCGGCGCAGTGCAGCGAAGAGCTCTCCGAATTCGCCGCTAGCTCCACGGTCCTTCTCAGCTGCGAGTAGCAGCGCTCGCAGTACACAGAGCTTCGCAAGGCCCGAAGAGCCGGAGGGAAGTATCGCACACGCAAATGTGCCAGGACAGAGACGTGTTCTACGTTGTCCCCTTCTCGTCGTGCAGTTTGTGCCTCTGCTGCTTCTGCTGTTAGGAATCGCTCCTTGAAAGGCGAGCGAGAGCGTCCCTTCCGGGTGCATTGCACTGAGTCGAGTGCTCGCTCGGGACTTTGCTCTCGGGGCCAAGGCAAGAGGGCGTGCTTGCCCGCAGAACCGAGAACACGCTGTTGGGCAGAGCTGCAACTGACCGCTGGAGTTCAGCCTTCGCCGGACGGCAGAAGGCGAAGAACGAAGCCGCTTGCGAGCGGCGCAGTGCAGCGAAGAGCTCTCCGAATTCGCCGCTAGCTCCACGGTCCTTCTCAGCTGCGAGTAGCAGCGCTCGCAGTACACAGAGCTTCGCAAGGCCCGAAGAGCCGGAGGGAAGTATCGCACACGCAAATGTGCCAGGACAGAGACGTGTTCTACGTTGTCCCTTCTCGTCGTGCAGTTTGTGCCTCTGCTGCTTCTGCTGTTAGGAATCGCTCCTTGAAAGGCGAGCGAGAGCGTCCTTCCGGGTGCATTGCACTGAGTCGAGTGCTCGCTCGGGACTTTGCTCTCGGGGCCAAGGCAAGAGGGCGTGCTTCCCCCAGAACCGAGAACACGCTGTTGGGCAGAGCTGCAACTGACCGCTGGAGTTCAGCTCTCGCCGGACGGCAGAAGGCGAAGAACGAAGCCGCTTGCGAGCGGCGCAGTGCAGCGAAGAGCTCTCCCGAATTCGCCGCTAGCTCCACGGTCCTTCTCAGCTGCGAGTAGCAGCGCTCGCAGTACACAGAGCTTCGCAAGGCCCGAAGAGCCGGAGGGAAGTATCGCACACGCAAATGTGCCAGGACAGAGACGTGTTCTACGTTGTCCCCTCTCGTCGTGCAGTTTGTGCCTCTGCTGCTTCTGCTGTTAGGAATCGCTCCTTGAAAGGCGAGCGAGAGCGTCCTTCCGGGTGCATTGCACTGAGTCGAGTGCTCGCTCGGGACTTTGCTCTCGGGGCCAAGGCAAGAGGGCGTGCTTGCCCGCAGAACCGAGAACACGCTGTTGGGCAGAGCTGCAACTGACCGCTGGAGTTCAGCCTTCGCCGGACGGCAGAAGGCGAAGAACGAAGCCGCTTGCGAGCGGCGCAGTGCAGCGAAGAGCTCTCCGAATTCGCCGCTAGCTCCACGGTCCTTCTCAGCTGCGAGTAGCAGCGCTCGCAGTACACAGAGCTTCGCAAGGCCCGAAGAGCCGGAGGGAAGTATCGCACACGCAAATGTGCCAGGACAGAGACGTGTTCTACGTTGTCCCCTCTCGTCGTGCAGTTTGTGCCTCTGCTGCTTCTGCTGTTAGGAATCGCTCCTTGAAAGGCGAGCGAGAGCGTCCTTCCGGGTGCATTGCACTGAGTCGAGTGCTCGCTCGGGACTTTGCTCTCGCGGCCAAGGCAAGAGGGCGTGCTTGCCCGCAGAACCGAGAACACGCTGTTGGGCAGAGCTGCAACTGACCGCTGGAGTTCAGCCTTCGCCGGACGGCAGAAGGCGAAGAACGAAGGCGCTTGCGAGCGGCGCAGTGCAGCGAAGAGCTCTCCGAATTCGCCGCTAGCTCCACGGTCCTTCTCAGCTGCGAGTAGCAGCGCTCGCAGTACACAGAGCTTCGCAAGGCCCGAAGAGCCGGAGGGAAGTATCGCACACGCAAATGTGCCAGGACAGAGACGTGTTCTACGTTGTCCCCTCTCGTCGTGCAGTTTGTGCCTCTGCTGCTTCTGCTGTTAGGGAATCGCTCCTTGAAAGGCGAGCGAGAGCGTCCTTCCGGGTGCATTGCACTGAGTCGAGTGCTCGCTCGGGACTTTGCTCTCGGGGCCAAGGCAAGAGGGCGTGCTTGCCCGCAGAACCGAGAACACGCTGTTGGGCAGAGCTGCAACGGACCGCTGGAGTTCAGCTCTCGCCGGACGGCAGAAGGCGAAGAACGAAGCCGCTTGCGAGCGGCGCAGTGCAGCGAAGAGCTCTCCGAATTCGCCGCTAGCTCCACGGTCCTTCTCAGCTGCGAGTAGCAGCGCTCGCAGTACACAGAGCTTCGCAAGGCCCGAAGAGCCGGAGGGAAGTATCGCACACGCAAATGTGCCAGGACAGAGACGTGTTCTACGTTGTCCCCTCTCGTCGTGCAGTTTGTGCCTCTGCTGCTTCTGCTGTTAGGAATCGCTCCTTGAAAGGCGAGCGAGAGCGTCCTTCCGGGTGCATTGCACTGAGTCGAGTGCTCGCTCGGGACTTTGCTCTCGGGGCCAAGGCAAGAGGGGCGTGCTTGCCCGCAGAACCGAGAACACGCTGTTGGGCAGAGCTGCAACTGACCGCTGGAGTTCAGCTCTCGCCGGACGGCAGAAGGCGAAGAACGAAGGCGCTTGCGAGCGGCGCAGTGCAGCGAAGAGCTCTCCGAATTCGCCGCTAGCTCCACGGTCCTTCTCAGCTGCGAGTAGCAGCGCTCGCCGTACACAGAGCTTCGCAAGGCCCGAAGAGCCGGAGGGAAGTATCGCACACGCAAATGTGCCAGGACAGAGACGTGTTCTACGTTGTCCCCTCTCGTCGTGCAGTTTGTGCCTCTGCTGCTTCTGCTGTTAGGAATCGCTCCTTGAAAGGCGAGCGAGAGCGTCCTTCCGGGTGCATTGCACTGAGTCGAGTGCTCGCTCGGGACTTTGCTCTCGGGGCCAAGGCAAGAGGGCGTGCTTGCCCGCAGAACCGAGAACACGCTGTTGGGGCAGAGCTGCAACTGACCGCTGGAGTTCAGCTCTCGCCGGACGGCAGAAGGCGAAGAACGAAGGCGCTTGCGAGCGGCGCAGTGCAGCGAAGAGCTCTCCGAATTCGCCGCTAGCTCCACGGTGCTTCTCAGCTGCGAGTAGCAGCGCTCGCAGTACACAGAGCTTCGCAAGGCCCGAAGAGCCGGAGGGAAGTATCGCACACGCAAATGTGCCAGGACAGAGACGTGTTCTACGTTGTCCCCTCTCGTCGTGCAGTTTGTGCCTCTGCTGCTTCTGCTGTTAGGAATCGCTCCTTGAAAGGCGAGCGAGAGCGTCCTTCCGGGTGCATTGCACTGAGTCGAGTGCTCGCTCGGGACTTTGCTCTCGGGGCCAAGGCAAGAGGGCGTGCTTGCCCGCAGAACCGAGAACACGCTGTTGGGCAGAGCTGCAACTGACCGCTGGAGTTCAGCTCTCGCCGGACGGCAGAAGGCGAAGAACGAAGGCGCTTGCGAGCGGCGCAGTGCAGCGAAGAGCTCTCCGAATTCGCCGCTAGCTCCACGGTGCTTCTCAGCTGCGAGTAGCAGCGCTCGCAGTACACAGAGCTTCGCAAGGCCCGAAGAGCCGGAGGGAAGTATCGCACACGCAAATGTGCCAGGACAGAGACGTGTTCTACGTTGTCCCCTCTCGTCGTGGCAGTTTGTGCCTCTGCTGCTTCTGCTGTTAGGAATCGCTCCTTGAAAGGCGAGCGAGAGCGTCCTTCCGGGTGCATTGCACTGAGTCGAGTGCTCGCTCGGGACTTTGCTCTCGGGGCCAAGGCAAGAGGGCGTGCTTGCCCGCAGAACCGAGAACACGCTGTTGGGCAGAGCTGCAACGGACCGCTGGAGTTCAGCTCTCGCCGGACGGCAGAAGGCGAAGAACGAAGGCCGCTTGCGAGCGGCGCAGTGCAGCGAAGAGCTCTCCGAATTCGCCGCTAGCTCCACGGTCCTTCTCAGCTGCGAGTAGCAGCGCTCGCAGTACACAGAGCTTCGCAAGGCCCGAAGAGCCGGAGGGAAGTATCGCACACGCAAATGTGCCAGGACAGAGACGTGTTCTACGTTGTCCCCTCTCGTCGTGCAGTTTGTGCCTCTGCTGCTTCTGCTGTTAGGAATCGCTCCTTGAAAGGCGAGCGAGAGCGTCCTTCCGGGTGCATTGCACTGAGTCGAGTGCTCGCTCGGGACTTTGCTCTCGGGGCCAAGGCAAGAGGGCGTGCTTGCCCGCAGAACCGAGAACACGCTGTTGGGCAGAGCTGCAACTGACCGCTGGAGTTCAGCTCTCGCCGGACGGCAGAAGGCGAAGAACGAAGCCGCTTGCGAGCGGCGCAGTGCAGCGAAGAGCTCTCCGAATTCGCCGCTAGCTCCACGGTCCTTCTCAGCTGCGAGTAGCAGCGCTCGCAGTACACAGAGCTTCGCAAGGCCCGAAGAGCCGGAGGGAAGTATCGCACACGCAAATGTGCCAGGACAGAGACGTGTTCTACGGTGTCCCCTCTCGTCGTGCAGTTTGTGCCTCTGCTGCTTCTGCTGTTAGGAATCGCTCCTTGAAAGGCGAGCGAGAGCGTCCTTCCGGGTGCATTGCACTGAGTCGAGTGCTCGCTCGGGACTTTGCTTTCGGGGCCAAGGCAAGAGGGCGTGCTTGCCCGCAGAACCGAGAACACGCTGTTGGGCAGAGCTGCAACGGACCGCTGGAGTTCAGCTCTCGCCGGACGGCAGAAGGCGAAGAACGAAGCCGCTTGCGAGCGGCGCAGTGCAGCGAAGAGCTCTACGAATTCGCCGCTAGCTCCACGGTCCTTCTCAGCTGCGAGTAGCAGCGCTCGCAGTACACAGAGCTTCGCAAGGGCCCGAAGACCCGGAGGGAAGTATCGCACACGCAAATGTGCCAGGACAGAGACGTGATCTACGTTGTCCCCTCTCGTCGTGCAGTTTGTGCCTCTGCTGCTTCTGCTGTTAGGAATCGCTCCTTGAAAGGCGAGCGAGAGCGTCCTTCCGGGTGCATTGCACTGAGTCGAGTGCTCGCTCGGGACTTTGCTCTCGCGGCCAAGGCAAGAGGGCGTGCTTGCCCGCAGAACCGAGAACACGCTGTTGGGCAGAGCTGCAACGGACCGCTGGAGTTCAGCTCTCGCCGGACGGCAGAAGGCGAAGAACGAAGCCGCTTGCGAGCGGCGCAGTGCAGCGAAGAGCTCTCCGAATTCGCCGCTAGCTCCACGGTCCTTCTCAGCTGCGAGTAGCAGCGCTCGCAGTACACAGAGCTTCGCAAGGCCCGAAGACCCGGAGGGAAGTATCGCACACGAAAATCTGCCAGGACAGAGACGTGTTCTACGTTGTCCCCTCTCGTCGTGCAGTTTGTGCCTCTGCTGCTTCTGCTGTTAGGAATCGCTCCTTGAAAGGCGAGCGAGAGCGTCCTTCCGGGGTGCATTGCACTGAGTCGAGTGCTCGCTCGGGACTTTGCTCTCGGGGCCAAGGCAAGAGGGCGTGCTTGCCCGCAGAACCGAGAACACGCTGTTGGGCAGAGCTGCAACTGACCGCTGGAGTTCAGCTCTCGCCGGACGGCAGAAGGCGAAGAACGAAGCCGCTTGCGAGCGGCGCAGTGCAGCGAAGAGCTCTCCGAATTCGCCGCTAGCTCCACGGTCCTTCTCAGCTGCGAGTAGCAGCGCTCGCAGTACACAGAGCTTGGCAAGGCCCGAAGAGCCGGAGGGAAGTATCGCACACGCAAATGTGCCAGGACAGAGACGTGTTCTACGTTGTCCCCTCTCGTCGTCCAGTTTGTGCCTCTGCTGCTTCTGCTGTTAGGAATCGCTCCTTGAAAGGCGAGCGAGAGCGTCCTTCCGGGTGCATTGCACTGAGTCGAGTGCTCGCTCGGGACTTTGCTCTCGGGGCCAAGGCAAGAGGGCGTGCTTGCCCGCAGAACCGAGAACACGCTGTTGGGCAGAGCTGCAACGGACCGCTGGAGTTCAGCTCTCGCCGGACGGCAGAAGGCGAAGAACGAAGCCGCTTGCGAGCGGCGCAGTGCAGCGAAGAGCTCTCCGAATTCGCCGCTAGCTCCACGGTCCTTCTCAGCTGCGAGTAGCAGCGCTCGCAGTACACAGAGCTTCGCAAGGCCCGAAGAGCCGGAGGGAAGTATCGCACACGCAAATGTGCCAGGACAGAGACGTGTTCTACGGTGTCCCCTTCTCGTCGTGCAGTTTGTGCCTCTGCTGCTTCTGCTGTTAGGAATCGCTCCTTGAAAGGCGAGCGAGAGCGTCCTTCCGGGTGCATTGCACTGAGTCGAGTGCTCGCTCGGGACTTTGCTCTCGGGGCCAAGGCAAGAGGGCGTGCTTGCCCGCAGAACCGAGAACACGCTGTTGGGCAGAGCTGCAACGGACCGCTGGAGTTCAGCTCTCGCCGGACGGCAGAAGGCGAAGAACGAAGCCGCTTGCGAGCGGCGCAGTGCAGCGAAGAGCTCTCCGAATTCGCCGCTAGCTCCACGGTCCTTCTCAGCTGCGAGTAGCAGCGCTCGCAGTACACAGAGCTTCGCAAGGCCCGAAGAGCCGGAGGGAAGTATCGCACACGCAAATGTGCAGGACAGAGACGTGTTCTACGGTGTCCCCTCTCGTCGTGCAGTTTGTGCCTCTGCTGCTTCTGCTGTTAGGAATCGCTCCTTGAAAGGCGAGCGAGAGCGTCCTTCCGGGTGCATTGCACTGAGTCGAGTGCTCGCTCGGGACTTTGCTCTCGGGGCCAAGGCAAGAGGGCGTGCTTGCCCGCAGAACCGAGAACACGCTGTTGGGCAGAGCTGCAACGGACCGCTGGAGTTCAGCTCTCGCCGGACGGCAGAAGGCGAAGAACGAAGCCGCTTGCGAGCGGCGCAGTGCAGCGAAGAGCTCTCCGAATTCGCCGCTAGCTCCACGGTCCTTCTCAGCTGCGAGTAGCAGCGCTCGCAGTACACAGAGCTTCGCAAGGCCCGAAGAGCCGGAGGGAAGTATCGCACACGCAAATGTGCCAGGACAGAGACGTGTTCTACGGTGTCCCCTCTCGTCGTGCAGTTTGTGCCTCTGCTGCTTCTGCTGTTAGGAATCGCTCCTTGAAAGGCGAGCGAGAGCGTCCTTCCGGGTGCATTGCACTGAGTCGAGTGCTCGCTCGGGACTTTGCTCTCGGGGCCAAGGCAAGAGGGCGTGCTTGCCCGCAGAACCGAGAACACGCTGTTGGGCAGAGCTGCAACTGACCGCTGGAGTTCAGCTCTCGCCGGACGGCAGAAGGCGAAGAACGAAGCCGCTTGCGAGCGGCGCAGTGCAGCGAAGAGCTCTCCGAATTCGCCGCTAGCTCCACGGTCCTTCTCAGCTGCGAGTAGCAGCGCTCGCAGTACACAGAGCTTCGCAAGGCCCGAAGAGCCGGAGGGAAGTATCGCACACGCAAATGTGCCAGGACAGAGACGTGTTCTACGTGTCCCCTTCTCGTCGTGCAGTTTGTGCCTCTGCTGCTTCTGCTGTTAGGAATCGCTCCTTGAAAGGCGAGCGAGAGCGTCCTTCCGGGTGCATTGCACTGAGTCGAGTGCTCGCTCGGGACTTTGCTCTCGGGGCCAAGGCAAGAGGGCGTGCTTGCCCGCAGAACCGAGAACACGCTGTTGGGCAGAGCTGCAACTGACCGCTGGAGTTCAGCTCTCGCCGGACGGCAGAAGGCGAAGAACGAAGCCGCTTGCGAGCGGCGCAGTGCAGCGAAGAGCTCTCCGAATTCGCCGCTAGCTCCACGGTGCTTCTCAGCTGCGATTAGCAGCGCTCGCAGTACACAGAGCTTCGCAAGGCCCGAAGAGCCGGAGGGAAGTATCGCACACGCAAATGTGCCAGGACAGAGACGTGTTCTACGTTGTCCCCTCTCGTCGTGCAGTTTGTGCCTCTGCTGCTTCTGCTGTTAGGAATCGCTCCTTGAAAGGCGAGCGAGAGCGTCCTTCCGGGTGCATTGCACTGAGTCGAGTGCTCGCTCGGGACTTTGCTCTCGGGGCCAAGGCAAGAGGGCGTGCTTGCCCGCAGAACCGAGAACACGCTGTTGGGCAGAGCTGCAACGGACCGCTGGAGTTCAGCCTTCGCCGGACGGCAGAAGGCGAAGAACGAAGGCGCTTGCGAGCGGCGCAGTGCAGCGAAGAGCTCTCCGAATTCGCCGCTAGCTCCACGGTCCTTCTCAGCTGCGAGTAGCAGCGCTCGCAGTACACAGAGCTTCGCAAGGCCCGAAGACCCGGAGGGAAGTATCGCACACGAAAATCTGCCAGGACAGAGACGTGTTCTACGTTGTCCCCTCTCGTCGTGCAGTTTGTGCCTCTGCTGCTTCTGCTGTTAGGAATCGCTCCTTGAAAGGCGAGCGAGAGCGTCCTTCCGGGTGCATTGCACTGAGTCGAGTGCTCGCTCGGGACTTTGCTCTCGGGGCCAAGGCAAGAGGGCGTGCTTGCCCGCAGAACCGAGAACACGCTGTTGGGCAGAGCTGCAACTGACCGCTGGAGTTCAGCTCTCGCCGGACGGCAGAAGGCGAAGAACGAAGCCGCTTGCGAGCGGCGCAGTGCAGCGAAGAGCTCTCCGAATTCGCCGCTAGCTCCACGGTCCTTCTCAGCTGCGAGTAGCAGCGCTCGCAGTACACAGAGCTTCGCAAGGCCCGAAGAGCCGGAGGGAAGTATCGCACACGCAAATGTGCCAGGACAGAGACGTGTTCTACGTTGTCCCCTCTCGTCGTCCAGTTTGTGCCTCTGCTGCTTCTGCTGTTAGGAATCGCTCCTTGAAAGGCGAGCGAGAGCGTCCTTCCGGGTGCATTGCACTGAGTCGAGTGCTCGCTCGGGACTTTGCTCTCGGGGCCAAGGCAAGAGGGCGTGCTTGCCCGCAGAACCGAGAACACGCTGTTGGGCAGAGCTGCAACGGACCGCTGGAGTTCAGCTCTCGCCGGACGGCAGAAGGCGAAGAACGAAGGCGCTTGCGAGCGGCGCAGTGCAGCGAAGAGCTCTCCGAATTCGCCGCTAGCTCCACGGTCCTTCTCAGCTGCGAGTAGCAGCGCTCGCAGTACACAGAGCTTCGCAAGGCCCGAAGAGCCGGAGGGAAGTATCGCACACGCAAATGTGCCAGGACAGAGACGTGTTCTACGGTGTCCCTTCTCGTCGTGCAGTTTGTGCCTCTGCTGCTTCTGCTGTTAGAAATCGCTCCTTGAAAGGCGAGCGAGAGCGTCCTTCCGGGTGCATTGCACTGAGTCGAGTGCTCGCTCGGGACTTTGCTCTCGGGGCCAAGGCAAGAGGGCGTGCTTGCCCGCAGAACCGAGAACACGCTGTTGGGCAGAGCTGCAACGGACCGCTGGAGTTCAGCTCTCGCCGGACGGCAGAAGGCGAAGAACGAAGCCGCTTGCGAGCGGCGCAGTGCAGCGAAGAGCTCTCCGAATTCGCCGCTAGCTCCACGGTCCTTCTCAGCTGCGAGTAGCAGCGCTCGCAGTACACAGAGCTTCGCAAGGCCCGAAGAGCCGGAGGGAAGTATCGCACACGCAAATGTGCCAGGACAGAGACGTGTTCTACGGTGTCCCCTCTCGTCGTGCAGTTTGTGCCTCTGCTGCTTCTGCTGTTAGGAATCGCTCCTTGAAAGGCGAGCGAGAGCGTCCTTCCGGGTGCATTGCACTGAGTCGAGTGCTCGCTCGGGACTTTGCTCTCGGGGCCAAGGCAAGAGGGCGTGCTTGCCCGCAGAACCGAGAACACGCTGTTGGGCAGAGCTGCAACTGACCGCTGGAGTTCAGCTCTCGCCGGACGGCAGAAGGCGAAGAACGAAGGCGCTTGCGAGCGGCGCAGTGCAGCGAAGAGCTCTCCGAATTCGCCGCTAGCTCCACGGTCCTTCTCAGCTGCGAGTAGCAGCGCTCGCAGTACACAGAGCTTCGCAAGGCCCGAAGAGCCGGAGGGAAGTATCGCACACGCAAATGTGCCAGGACAGAGACGTGTTCTACGTTGTCCCCTCTCGTCGTGCAGTTTGTGCCTCTGCTGCTTCTGCTGTTAGGAATCGCTCCTTGAAAGGCGAGCGAGAGCGTCCTTCCGGGTGCATTGCACTGAGTCGAGTGCTCGCTCGGGACTTTGCTCTCGGGGCCAAGGCAAGAGGGCGTGCTTGCCCGCAGAACCGAGAACACGCTGTTGGGCAGAGCTGCAACTGACCGCTGGAGTTCAGCTCTCGCCGGACGGCAGAAGGCGAAGAACGAAGCCGCTTGCGAGCGGCGCAGTGCAGCGAAGAGCTCTCCGAATTCGCCGCTAGCTCCACGGTCCTTCTCAGCTGCGAGTAGCAGCGCTCGCAGTACACAGAGCTTCGCAAGGCCCGAAGAGCCGGAGGGAAGTATCGCACACGCAAATGTGCCAGGACAGAGACGTGTTCTACGTTGTCCCCTCTCGTCGTGCAGTTTGTGCCTCTGCTGCTTCTGCTGTTAGGAATCGCTCCTTGAAAGGCGAGCGAGAGCGTCCTTCCGGGTGCATTGCACTGAGTCGAGTGCTCGCTCGGGACTTTGCTCTCGGGGCCAAGGCAAGAGGGCGTGCTTGCCCGCAGAACCGAGAACACGCTGTTGGGCAGAGCTGCAACTGACCGCTGGAGTTCAGCTCTCGCCGGACGGCAGAAGGCGAAGAACGAAGGCGCTTGCGAGCGGCGCAGTGCAGCGAAGAGCTCTCCGAATTCGCCGCTAGCTCCACGGTCCTTCTCAGCTGCGAGTAGCAGCGCTCGCAGTACACAGAGCTTCGCAAGGCCCGAAGAGCCGGAGGGAAGTATCGCACACGCAAATGTGCCAGGACAGAGACGTGTTCTACGGTGTCCCCTCTCGTCGTGCAGTTTGTGCCTCTGCTGCTTCTGCTGTTAGGAATCGCTCCTTGAAAGGCGAGCGAGAGCGTCCTTCCGGGTGCATTGCACTGAGTCGAGTGCTCGCTCGGGACTTTGCTCTCGGGGCCAAGGCAAGAGGGCGTGCTTGCCCGCAGAACCGAGAACACGCTGTTGGGCAGAGCTGCAACGGACCGCTGGAGTTCAGCTCTCGCCGGACGGCAGAAGGCGAAGAACGAAGCCGCTTGCGAGCGGCGCAGTGCAGCGAAGAGCTCTCCGAATTCGCCGCTAGCTCCACGGTCCTTCTCAGCTGCGAGTAGCAGCGCTCGCAGTACACAGAGCTTCGCAAGGCCCGAAGAGCCGGAGGGAAGTATCGCACACGCAAATGTGCCAGGACAGAGACGTGTTCTACGGTGTCCCCTCTCGTCGTGCAGTTTGTGCCTCTGCTGCTTCTGCTGTTAGGAATCGCTCCTTGAAAGGCGAGCGAGAGCGTCCTTCCGGGTGCATTGCACTGAGTCGAGTGCTCGCTCGGGACTTTGCTCTCGGGGCCAAGGCAAGAGGGCGTGCTTGCCCGCAGAACCGAGAACACGCTGTTGGGCAGAGCTGCAACTGACCGCTGGAGTTCAGCTCTCGCCGGACGGCAGAAGGCGAAGAACGAAGCCGCTTGCGAGCGGCGCAGTGCAGCGAAGAGCTCTCCGAATTCGCCGCTAGCTCCACGGTCCTTCTCAGCTGCGAGTAGCAGCGCTCGCAGTACACAGAGCTTCGCAAGGCCCGAAGAGCCGGAGGGAAGTATCGCACACGCAAATGTGCCAGGACAGAGACGTGTTCTACGGTGTCCCTTCTCGTCGTGCAGTTTGTGCCTCTGCTGCTTCTGCTGTTAGGAATCGCTCCTTGAAAGGCGAGCGAGAGCGTCCTTCCGGGTGCATTGCACTGAGTCGAGTGCTCGCTCGGGACTTTGCTCTCGGGGCCAAGGCAAGAGGGCGTGCTTGCCCGCAGAACCGAGAACACGCTGTTGGGCAGAGCTGCAACTGACCGCTGGAGTTCAGCTCTCGCCGGACGGCAGAAGGCGAAGAACGAAGCCGCTTGCGAGCGGCGCAGTGCAGCGAAGAGCTCTCCGAATTCGCCGCTAGCTCCACGGTGCTTCTCAGCTGCGAGTAGCAGCGCTCGCAGTACACAGAGCTTCGCAAGGCCCGAAGAGCCGGAGGGAAGTATCGCACACGCAAATGTGCCAGGACAGAGACGTGTTCTACGTTGTCCCCTCTCGTCGTGCAGTTTGTGCCTCTGCTGCTTCTGCTGTTAGGAATCGCTCCTTGAAAGGCGAGCGAGAGCGTCCTTCCGGGTGCATTGCACTGAGTCGAGTGCTCGCTCGGGACTTTGCTCTCGGGGCCAAGGCAAGAGGGCGTGCTTGCCCGCAGAACCGAGAACACGCTGTTGGGCAGAGCTGCAACGGACCGCTGGAGTTCAGCCTTCGCCGGACGGCAGAAGGCGAAGAACGAAGGCGCTTGCGAGCGGCGCAGTGCAGCGAAGAGCTCTCCGAATTCGCCGCTAGCTCCACGGTCCTTCTCAGCTGCGAGTAGCAGCGCTCGCAGTACACAGAGCTTCGCAAGGCCCGAAGACCCGGAGGGAAGTATCGCACACGCAAATGTGCCAGGACAGAGACGTGATCTACGTTGTCCCCTCTCGTCGTGCAGTTTGTGCCTCTGCTGCTTCTGCTGTTAGGAATCGCTCCTTGAAAGGCGAGCGAGAGCGTCCTTCCGGGTGCATTGCACTGAGTCGAGTGCTCGCTCGGGACTTTGCTCTCGCGGCCAAGGCAAGAGGGCGTGCTTGCCCGCAGAACCGAGAACACGCTGTTGGGCAGAGCTGCAACGGACCGCTGGAGTTCAGCTCTCGCCGGACGGCAGAAGGCGAAGAACGAAGCCGCTTGCGAGCGGCGCAGTGCAGCGAAGAGCTCTCCGAATTCGCCGCTAGCTCCACGGTCCTTCTCAGCTGCGAGTAGCAGCGCTCGCAGTACACAGAGCTTCGCAAGGCCCGAAGACCCGGAGGGAAGTATCGCACACGAAAATCTGCCAGGACAGAGACGTGTTCTACGTTGTCCCCTCTCGTCGTGCAGTTTGTGCCTCTGCTGCTTCTGCTGTTAGGAATCGCTCCTTGAAAGGCGAGCGAGAGCGTCCTTCCGGGTGCATTGCACTGAGTCGAGTGCTCGCTCGGGACTTTGCTCTCGGGGCCAAGGCAAGAGGGCGTGCTTGCCCGCAGAACCGAGAACACGCTGTTGGGCAGAGCTGCAACTGACCGCTGGAGTTCAGCTCTCGCCGGACGGCAGAAGGCGAAGAACGAAGCCGCTTGCGAGCGGCGCAGTGCAGCGAAGAGCTCTCCGAATTCGCCGCTAGCTCCACGGTCCTTCTCAGCTGCGAGTAGCAGCGCTCGCAGTACACAGAGCTTCGCAAGGCCCGAAGAGCCGGAGGGAAGTATCGCACACGCAAATGTGCCAGGACAGAGACGTGTTCTACGTTGTCCCCTCTCGTCGTCCAGTTTGTGCCTCTGCTGCTTCTGCTGTTAGGAATCGCTCCTTGAAAGGCGAGCGAGAGCGTCCTTCCGGGTGCATTGCACTGAGTCGAGTGCTCGCTCGGGACTTTGCTCTCGGGGCCAAGGCAAGAGGGCGTGCTTGCCCGCATAACCGAGAACACGCTGTTGGGCAGAGCTGCAACGGACCGCTGGAGTTCAGCTCTCGCCGGACGGCAGAAGGCGAAGAACGAAGGCGCTTGCGAGCGGCGCAGTGCAGCGAAGAGCTCTCCGAATTCGCCGCTAGCTCCACGGTCCTTCTCAGCTGCGAGTAGCAGCGCTCGCAGTACACAGAGCTTCGCAAGGCCCGAAGAGCCGGAGGGAAGTATCGCACACGCAAATGTGCCAGGACAGAGACGTGTTCTACGGTGTCCCTTCTCGTCGTGCAGTTTGTGCCTCTGCTGCTTCTGCTGTTAGGAATCGCTCCTTGAAAGGCGAGCGAGAGCGTCCTTCCGGGTGCATTGCACTGAGTCGAGTGCTCGCTCGGGACTTTGCTCTCGGGGCCAAGGCAAGAGGGCGTGCTTGCCCGCAGAACCGAGAACACGCTGTTGGGCAGAGCTGCAACGGACCGCTGGAGTTCAGCTCTCGCCGGACGGCAGAAGGCGAAGAACGAAGCCGCTTGCGAGCGGCGCAGTGCAGCGAAGAGCTCTCCGAATTCGCCGCTAGCTCCACGGTCCTTCTCAGCTGCGAGTAGCAGCGCTCGCAGTACACAGAGCTTCGCAAGGCCCGAAGAGCCGGAGGGAAGTATCGCACACGCAAATGTGCCAGGACAGAGACGTGTTCTACGGTGTCCCCTCTCGTCGTGCAGTTTGTGCCTCTGCTGCTTCTGCTGTTAGGAATCGCTCCTTGAAAGGCGAGCGAGAGCGTCCTTCCGGGTGCATTGCACTGAGTCGAGTGCTCGCTCGGGACTTTGCTCTCGGGGCCAAGGCAAGAGGGCGTGCTTGCCCGCAGAACCGAGAACACGCTGTTGGGCAGAGCTGCAACGGACCGCTGGAGTTCAGCCTTCGCCGGACGGCAGAAGGCGAAGAACGAAGGCGCTTGCGAGCGGCGCAGTGCAGCGAAGAGCTCTCCGAATTCGCCGCTAGCTCCACGGTCCTTCTCAGCTGCGAGTAGCAGCGCTCGCAGTACACAGAGCTTCGCAAGGCCCGAAGACCGGAGGGAAGTATCGCACACCGCAAATGTGCCAGGACAGAGACGTGATCTACGTTGTCCCCTCTCGTCGTGCAGTTTGTGCCTCTGCTGCTTCTGCTGTTAGGAATCGCTCCTTGAAAGGCGAGCGAGAGCGTCCTTCCGGGTGCATTGCACTGAGTCGAGTGCTCGCTCGGGACTTTGCTCTCGCGGCCAAGGCAAGAGGGCGTGCTTGCCCGCAGAACCGAGAACACGCTGTTGGGCAGAGCTGCAACGGACCGCTGGAGTTCAGCTCTCGCCGGACGGCAGAAGGCGAAGAACGAAGCCGCTTGCGAGCGGCGCAGTGCAGCGAAGAGCTCTCCGAATTCGCCGCTAGCTCCACGGTCCTTCTCAGCTGCGAGTAGCAGCGCTCGCAGTACACAGAGCTTCGCAAGGCCCGAAGACCCGGAGGGAAGTATCGCACACGAAAATCTGCCAGGACAGAGACGTGTTCTACGTTGTCCCTCTCGTCGTGCAGTTTGTGCCTCTGCTGCTTCTGCTGTTAGGAATCGCTCCTTGAAAGGCGAGCGAGAGCGTCCTTCTGGGTGCATTGCACTGAGTCGAGTGCTCGCTCGGGACTTTGCTCTCGGGGCCAAGGCAAGAGGGCGTGCTTGCCCGCAGAACCGAGAACACGCTGTTGGGCAGAGCTGCAACTGACCGCTGGAGTTCAGCTCTCGCCGGACGGCAGAAGGCGAAGAACGAAGCCGCTTGCGAGCGGCGCAGTGCAGCGAAGAGCTCTCCGAATTCGCCGCTAGCTCCACGGTCCTTCTCAGCTGCGAGTAGCAGCGCTCGCAGTACACAGAGCTTCGCAAGGCCCGAAGAGCCGGAGGGAAGTATCGCACACGCAAATGTGCCAGGACAGAGACGTGTTCTACGTTGTCCCCTCTCGTCGTCCAGTTTGTGCCTCTGCTGCTTCTGCTGTTAGGAATCGCTCCTTGAAAGGCGAGCGAGAGCGTCCTTCCGGGTGCATTGCACTGAGTCGAGTGCTCGCTCGGGACTTTGCTCTCGGGGCCAAGGCAAGAGGGCGTGCTTGCCCGCAGAACCGAGAACACGCTGTTGGGCAGAGCTGCAACGGACCGCTGGAGTTCAGCTCTCGCCGGACGGCAGAAGGCGAAGAACGAAGGCGCTTGCGAGCGGCGCAGTGCAGCGAAGAGCTCTCCGAATTCGCCGCTAGCTCCACGGTCCTTCTCAGCTGCGAGTAGCAGCGCTCGCAGTACACAGAGCTTCGCAAGGCCCGAAGAGCCGGAGGGAAGTATCGCACACGCAAATGTGCCAGGACAGAGACGTGTTCTACGGTGTCCCTTCTCGTCGTGCAGTTTGTGCCTCTGCTGCTTCTGCTGTTAGGAATCGCTCCTTGAAAGGCGAGCGAGAGCGTCCTTCCGGGTGCATTGCACTGAGTCGAGTGCTCGCTCGGGACTTTGCTCTCGGGGCCAAGGCAAGAGGGCGTGCTTGCCCGCAGAACCGAGAACACGCTGTTGGGCAGAGCTGCAACGGACCGCTGGAGTTCAGCTCTCGCCGGACGGCAGAAGGCGAAGAACGAAGCCGCTTGCGAGCGGCGCAGTGCAGCGAAGAGCTCTCCGAATTCGCCGCTAGCTCCACGGTCCTTCTCAGCTGCGAGTAGCAGCGCTCGCAGTACACAGAGCTTCGCAAGGCCCGAAGAGCCGGAGGGAAGTATCGCACACGCAAATGTGCCAGGACAGAGACGTGTTCTACGTTGTCCCCTCTCGTCGTGCAGTTTGTGCCTCTGCTGCTTCTGCTGTTAGGAATCGCTCCTTGAAAGGCGAGCGAGAGCGTCCTTCCGGGTGCATTGCACTGAGTCGAGTGCTCGCTCGGGACTTTGCTCTCGGGGCCAAGGCAAGAGGGCGTGCTTGCCCGCAGAACCGAGAACACGCTGTTGGGCAGAGCTGCAACGGACCGCTGGAGTTCAGCTCTCGCCGGACGGCAGAAGGCGAAGAACGAAGGCGCTTGCGAGCGGCGCAGTGCAGCGAAGAGCTCTCCGAATTCGCCGCTAGCTCCACGGTCCTTCTCAGCTGCGAGTAGCAGCGCTCGCAGTACACAGAGCTTCGCAAGGCCCGAAGAGCCGGAGGGAAGTATCGCACACGCAAATGTGCCAGGACAGAGACGTGTTCTACGGTGTCCCCTCTCGTCGTGCAGTTTGTGCCTCTGCTGCTTCTGCTGTTAGGAATCGCTCCTTGAAAGGCGAGCGAGAGCGTCCTTCCGGGTGCATTGCACTGAGTCGAGTGCTCGCTCGGGACTTTGCTCTCGGGGCCAAGGCAAGAGGGCGTGCTTGCCCGCAGAACCGAGAACACGCTGTTGGGCAGAGCTGCAACTGACCGCTGGAGTTCAGCTCTCGCCGGACGGCAGAAGGCGAAGAACGAAGCCGCTTGCGAGCGGCGCAGTGCAGCGAAGAGCTCTCCGAATTCGCCGCTAGCTCCACGGTCCTTCTCAGCTGCGAGTAGCAGCGCTCGCAGTACACAGAGCTTCGCAAGGCCCGAAGAGCCGGAGGGAAGTATCGCACACGCAAATGTGCCAGGACAGAGACGTGTTCTACGGTGTCCCCTCTCGTCGTGCAGTTTGTGCCTCTGCTGCTTCTGCTGTTAGGAATCGCTCCTTGAAAGGCGAGCGAGAGCGTCCTTCCGGGTGCATTGCACTGAGTCGAGTGCTCGCTCGGGACTTTGCTCTCGGGGCCAAGGCAAGAGGGCGTGCTTGCCCGCAGAACCGAGAACACGCTGTTGGGCAGAGCTGCAACTGACCGCTGGAGTTCAGCTCTCGCCGGACGGCAGAAGGCGAAGAACGAAGGCGCTTGCGAGCGGCGCAGTGCAGCGAAGAGCTCTCCGAATTCGCCGCTAGCTCCACGGTCCTTCTCAGCTGCGAGTAGCAGCGCTCGCAGTACACAGAGCTTCGCAAGGCCCGAAGAGCCGGAGGGAAGTATCGCACACGCAAATGTGCCAGGACAGAGACGTGTTCTACGTTGTCCCCTCTCGTCGTGCAGTTTGTGCCTCTGCTGCTTCTGCTGTTAGGAATCGCTCCTTGAAAGGCGAGCGAGAGCGTCCTTCCGGGTGCATTGCACTGAGTCGAGTGCTCGCTCGGGACTTTGCTCTCGGGGCCAAGGCAAGAGGGCGTGCTTGCCCGCAGAACCGAGAACACGCTGTTGGGCAGAGCTGCAACGGACCGCTGGAGTTCAGCCTTCGCCGGACGGCAGAAGGCGAAGAACGAAGGCGCTTGCGAGCGGCGCAGTGCAGCGAAGAGCTCTCCGAATTCGCCGCTAGCTCCACGGTCCTTCTCAGCTGCGAGTAGCAGCGCTCGCAGTACACAGAGCTTCGCAAGGCCCGAAGAGCCGGAGGGAAGTATCGCACACGCAAATGTGCCAGGACAGAGACGTGTTCTACGTTGTCCCCTCTCGTCGTGCAGTTTGTGCCTCTGCTGCTTCTGCTGTTAGGAATCGCTCCTTGAAAGGCGAGCGAGAGCGTCCTTCCGGGTGCATTGCACTGAGTCGAGTGCTCGCTCGGGACTTTGCTCTCGGGGCCAAGGCAAGAGGGCGTGCTTGCCCGCAGAACCGAGAACACGCTGTTGGGCAGAGCTGCAACTGACCGCTGGAGTTCAGCTCTCGCCGGACGGCAGAAGGCGAAGAACGAAGCCGCTTGCGAGCGGCGCAGTGCAGCGAAGAGCTCTCCGAATTCGCCGCTAGCTCCACGGTCCTTCTCAGCTGCGAGTAGCAGCGCTCGCAGTACACAGAGCTTCGCAAGGCCCGAAGAGCCGGAGGGAAGTATCGCACACGCAAATGTGCCAGGACAGAGACGTGTTCTACGGTGTCCCCTCTCGTCGTGCAGTTTGTGCCTCTGCTGCTTCTGCTGTTAGGAATCGCTCCTTGAAAGGCGAGCGAGAGCGTCCTTCCGGGTGCATTGCACTGAGTCGAGTGCTCGCTCGGGACTTTGCTCTCGGGGCCAAGGCAAGAGGGCGTGCTTGCCCGCAGAACCGAGAACACGCTGTTGGGCAGAGCTGCAACGGACCGCTGGAGTTCAGCTCTCGCCGGACGGCAGAAGGCGAAGAACGAAGCCGCTTGCGAGCGGCGCAGTGCAGCGAAGAGCTCTCCGAATTCGCCGCTAGCTCCACGGTCCTTCTCAGCTGCGAGTAGCAGCGCTCGCAGTACACAGAGCTTCGCAAGGCCCGAAGAGCCGGAGGGAAGTATCGCACACGCAAATGTGCCAGGACAGAGACGTGTTCTACGGTGTCCCTTCTCGTCGTGCAGTTTGTGCCTCTGCTGCTTCTGCTGTTAGGAATCGCTCCTTGAAAGGCGAGCGAGAGCGTCCTTCCGGGTGCATTGCACTGAGTCGAGTGCTCGCTCGGGACTTTGCTCTCGGGGCCAAGGCAAGAGGGCGTGCTTGCCCGCAGAACCGAGAACACGCTGTTGGGCAGAGCTGCAACTGACCGCTGGAGTTCAGCCTTCGCCGGACGGCAGAAGGCGAAGAACGAAGGCGCTTGCGAGCGGCGCAGTGCAGCGAAGAGCTCTCCGAATTCGCCGCTAGCTCCACGGTCCTTCTCAGCTGCGAGTAGCAGCGCTCGCAGTACACAGAGCTTCGCAAGGCCCGAAGACCCGGAGGGAAGTATCGCACACGCAAATGTGCCAGGACAGAGACGTGATCTACGTTGTCCCCTCTCGTCGTGCAGTTTGTGCCTCTGCTGCTTCTGCTGTTAGGAATCGCTCCTTGAAAGGCGAGCGAGAGCGTCCTTCCGGGTGCATTGCACTGAGTCGAGTGCTCGCTCGGGACTTTGCTCTCGGCCAAGGCAAGAGGGCGTGCTTGCCCGCAGAACCGAGAACACGCTGTTGGGCAGAGCTGCAACGGACCGCTGGAGTTCAGCTCTCGCCGGACGGCAGAAGGCGAAGAACGAAGCCGCTTGCGAGCGGCGCAGTGCAGCGAAGAGCTCTCCGAATTCGCCGCTAGCTCCACGGTCCTTCTCAGCTGCGAGTAGCAGCGCTCGCAGTACACAGAGCTTCGCAAGGCCCGAAGACCCGGAGGGAAGTATCGCACACGAAAATCTGCCAGGACAGAGACGTGTTCTACGTTGTCCCCTCTCGTCGTGCAGTTTGTGCCTCTGCTGCTTCTGCTGTTAGGAATCGCTCCTTGAAAGGCGAGCGAGAGCGTCCTTCCGGGTGCATTGCACTGAGTCGAGTGCTCGCTCGGGACTTTGCTCTCGGGGCCAAGGCAAGAGGGCGTGCTTGCCCGCAGAACCGAGAACACGCTGTTGGGCAGAGCTGCAACTGACCGCTGGAGTTCAGCTCTCGCCGGACGGCAGAAGGCGAAGAACGAAGCCGCTTGCGAGCGGCGCAGTGCAGCGAAGAGCTCTCCGAATTCGCCGCTAGCTCCACGGTCCTTCTCAGCTGCGAGTAGCAGCGCTCGCAGTACACAGAGCTTCGCAAGGCCCGAAGAGCCGGAGGGAAGTATCGCACACGCAAATGTGCCAGGACAGAGACGTGTTCTACGTTGTCCCCTCTCGTCGTCCAGTTTGTGCCTCTGCTGCTTCTGCTGTTAGGAATCGCTCCTTGAAAGGCGAGCGAGAGCGTCCTTCCGGGTGCATTGCACTGAGTCGAGTGCTCGCTCGGGACTTTGCTCTCGGGGCCAAGGCAAGAGGGCGTGCTTGCCCGCAGAACCGAGAACACGCTGTTGGGCAGAGCTGCAACGGACCGCTGGAGTTCAGCTCTCGCCGGACGGCAGAAGGCGAAGAACGAAGGCGCTTGCGAGCGGCGCAGTGCAGCGAAGAGCTCTCCGAATTCGCCGCTAGCTCCACGGTCCTTCTCAGCTGCGAGTAGCAGCGCTCGCAGTACACAGAGCTTCGCAAGGCCCGAAGACCCGGAGGGAAGTATCGCACACGCAAATGTGCCAGGACAGAGACGTGATCTACGTTGTCCCCTCTCGTCGTGCAGTTTGTGCCTCTGCTGCTTCTGCTGTTAGGAATCGCTCCTTGAAAGGCGAGCGAGAGCGTCCTTCCGGGTGCATTGCACTGAGTCGAGTGCTCGCTCGGGACTTTGCTCTCGCGGCCAAGGCAAGAGGGCGTGCTTGCCCGCAGAACCGAGAACACGCTGTTGGGCAGAGCTGCAACGGACCGCTGGAGTTCAGCTCTCGCCGGACGGCAGAAGGCGAAGAACGAAGCCGCTTGCGAGCGGCGCAGTGCAGCGAAGAGCTCTCCGAATTCGCCGCTAGCTCCACGGTCCTTCTCAGCTGCGAGTAGCAGCGCTCGCAGTACACAGAGCTTCGCAAGGCCCGAAGAGCCGGAGGGAAGTATCGCACACGCAAATGTGCCAGGACAGAGACGTGTTCTACGGTGTCCCCTCTCGTCGTGCAGTTTGTGCCTCTGCTGCTTCTGCTGTTAGGAATCGCTCCTTGAAAGGCGAGCGAGAGCGTCCTTCCGGGTGCATTGCACTGAGTCGAGTGCTCGCTCGGGACTTTGCTCTCGGGGCCAAGGCAAGAGGGCGTGCTTGCCCGCAGAACCGAGAACACGCTGTTGGGCAGAGCTGCAACTGACCGCTGGAGTTCAGCTCTCGCCGGACGGCAGAAGGCGAAGAACGAAGCCGCTTGCGAGCGGCGCAGTGCAGCGAAGAGCTCTCCGAATTCGCCGCTAGCTCCACGGTCCTTCTCAGCTGCGAGTAGCAGCGCTCGCAGTACACAGAGCTTCGCAAGGCCCGAAGAGCCGGAGGGAAGTATCGCACACGCAAATGTGCCAGGACAGAGACGTGTTCTACGGTGTCCCCTCTCGTCGTGCAGTTTGTGCCTCTGCTGCTTCTGCTGTTAGGAATCGCTCCTTGAAAGGCGAGCGAGAGCGTCCTTCCGGGTGCATTGCACTGAGTCGAGTGCTCGCTCGGGACTTTGCTCTCGGGGCCAAGGCAAGAGGGCGTGCTTGCCCGCAGAACCGAGAACACGCTGTTGGGCAGAGCTGCAACTGACCGCTGGAGTTCAGCTCTCGCCGGACGGCAGAAGGCGAAGAACGAAGGCGCTTGTGAGCGGCGCAGTGCAGCGAAGAGCTCTCCGAATTCGCCGCTAGCTCCACGGTCCTTCTCAGCTGCGAGTAGCAGCGCTCGCAGTACACAGAGCTTCGCAAGGCCCGAAGAGCCGGAGGGAAGTATCGCACACGCAAATGTGCCAGGACAGAGACGTGTTCTACGTTGTCCCCTCTCGTCGTGCAGTTTGTGCCTCTGCTGCTTCTGCTGTTAGGAATCGCTCCTTGAAAGGCGAGCGAGAGCGTCCTTCCGGGTGCATTGCACTGAGTCGAGTGCTCGCTCGGGACTTTGCTCTCGGGGCCAAGGCAAGAGGGCGTGCTTGCCCGCAGAACCGAGAACACGCTGTTGGGCAGAGCTGCAACGGACCGCTGGAGTTCAGCCTTCGCCGGACGGCAGAAGGCGAAGAACGAAGGCGCTTGCGAGCGGCGCAGTGCAGCGAAGAGCTCTCCGAATTCGCCGCTAGCTCCACGGTCCTTCTCAGCTGCGAGTAGCAGCGCTCGCAGTACACAGAGCTTCGCAAGGCCCGAAGAGCCGGAGGGAAGTATCGCACACGCAAATGTGCCAGGACAGAGACGTGTTCTACGTTGTCCCCTCTCGTCGTGCAGTTTGTGCCTCTGCTGCTTCTGCTGTTAGGAATCGCTCCTTGAAAGGCGAGCGAGAGCGTCCTTCCGGGTGCATTGCACTGAGTCGAGTGCTCGCTCGGGACTTTGCTCTCGGGGCCAAGGCAAGAGGGCGTGCTTGCCCGCAGAACCGAGAACACGCTGTTGGGCAGAGCTGCAACTGACCGCTGGAGTTCAGCTCTCGCCGGACGGCAGAAGGCGAAGAACGAAGCCGCTTGCGAGCGGCGCAGTGCAGCGAAGAGCTCTCCGAATTCGCCGCTAGCTCCACGGTCCTTCTCAGCTGCGAGTAGCAGCGCTCGCAGTACACAGAGCTTCGCAAGGCCCGAAGAGCCGGAGGGAAGTATCGCACACGCAAATGTGCCAGGACAGAGACGTGTTCTACGGTGTCCCCTCTCGTCGTGCAGTTTGTGCCTCTGCTGCTTCTGCTGTTAGGAATCGCTCCTTGAAAGGCGAGCGAGAGCGTCCTTCCGGGTGCATTGCACTGAGTCGAGTGCTCGCTCGGGACTTTGCTCTCGGGGCCAAGGCAAGAGGGCGTGCTTGCCCGCAGAACCGAGAACACGCTGTTGGGCAGAGCTGCAACGGACCGCTGGAGTTCAGCTCTCGCCGGACGGCAGAAGGCGAAGAACGAAGCCGCTTGCGAGCGGCGCAGTGCAGCGAAGAGCTCTCCGAATTCGCCGCTAGCTCCACGGTCCTTCTCAGCTGCGAGTAGCAGCGCTCGCAGTACACAGAGCTTCGCAAGGCCCGAAGAGCCGGAGGGAAGTATCGCACACGCAAATGTGCCAGGACAGAGACGTGTTCTACGGTGTCCCTTCTCGTCGTGCAGTTTGTGCCTCTGCTGCTTCTGCTGTTAGGAATCGCTCCTTGAAAGGCGAGCGAGAGCGTCCTTCCGGGTGCATTGCACTGAGTCGAGTGCTCGCTCGGGACTTTGCTCTCGGGGCCAAGGCAAGAGGGCGTGCTTGCCCGCAGAACCGAGAACACGCTGTTGGGCAGAGCTGCAACTGACCGCTGGAGTTCAGCTCTCGCCGGACGGCAGAAGGCGAAGAACGAAGCCGCTTGCGAGCGGCGCAGTGCAGCGAAGAGCTCTCCGAATTCGCCGCTAGCTCCACGGTGCTTCTCAGCTGCGAGTAGCAGCGCTCGCAGTACACATAGAGCTCGCAAGGCCCGAAGAGCCGGAGGGAAGTATCGCACACGCAAATGTGCAGGACAGAGACGTGTTCTACGTTGTCCCCTCTCGTCGTGCAGTTTGTGCCTCTGCTGCTTCTGCTGTTAGGAATCGCTCCTTGAAAGGCGAGCGAGAGCGTCCTTCCGGGTGCATTGCACTGAGTCGAGTGCTCGCTCGGACTTTGCTCTCGGGGCCAGGCAAGAGGGCGTGCTTGCCCGCAGAACCGAGAACACGCTGTTGGGCAGAGCTGCAACGGACCGCTGGAGTTCAGCCTTCGCCGGACGGCAGAAGGCGAAGAACGAAGGCGCTTGCGAGCGGCGCAGTGCAGCGAAGAGCTCTCCGAATTCGCCGCTAGCTCCAACGGTCCTTCTCAGCTGCGAGTAGCAGCGCTCGCAGTACACAGAGCTTCGCAAGGCCCCGAAGACCCGGAGGGAAGTATCGCACACGCAAATGTGCCAGGACAGAGACGTGATCTACGTTGTCCCCTCTCGTCGTGCAGTTTGTGCCTCTGCTGCTTCTGCTGTTAGGAATCGCTCCTTGAAAGGCGAGCGAGAGCGTCCTTCCGGGTGCATTGCACTGAGTCGAGTGCTCGCTCGGGACTTTGCTCTCGCGGCCAAGGCAAGAGGGCGTGCTTGCCCGCAGAACCGAGAACACGCTGTTGGGCAGAGCTGCAACGGACCGCTGGAGTTCAGCTCTCGCCGGACGGCAGAAGGCGAAGAACGAAGCCGCTTGCGAGCGGCGCAGTGCAGCGAAGAGCTCTCCGAATTCGCCGCTAGCTCCACGGTCCTTCTCAGCTGCGAGTAGCAGCGCTCGCAGTACACAGAGCTTCGCAAGGCCCGAAGAGCCGGAGGGAAGTATCGCACACGCAAATGTGCCAGGACAGAGACGTGTTCTACGTTGTCCCCTCTCGTCGTCCAGTTTGTGCCTCTGCTGCTTCTGCTGTTAGGAATCGCTCCTTGAAAGGCGAGCGAGAGCGTCCTTCCGGGTGCATTGCACTGAGTCGAGTGCTCGCTCGGGACTTTGCTCTCGGGGCCAAGGCAAGAGGGCGTGCTTGCCCGCAGAACCGAGAACACGCTGTTGGGCAGAGCTGCAACGGACCGCTGGAGTTCAGCTCTCGCCGGACGGCAGAAGGCGAAGAACGAAGGCGCTTGCGAGCGGCGCAGTGCAGCGAAGAGCTCTCCGAATTCGCCGCTAGCTCCACGGTCCTTCTCAGCTGCGAGTAGCAGCGCTCGCAGTACACAGAGCTTCGCAAGGCCCGAAGAGCCGGAGGGAAGTATCGCACACGCAAATGTGCCAGGACAGAGACGTGTTCTACGGTGTCCCTTCTCGTCGTGCAGTTTGTGCCTCTGCTGCTTCTGCTGTTAGGAATCGCTCCTTGAAAGGCGAGCGAGAGCGTCCTTCCGGGTGCATTGCACTGAGTCGAGTGCTCGCTCGGGACTTTGCTCTCGGGCCAAGGCAAGAGGGCGTGCTTGCCCGCAGAACCGAGAACACGCTGTTGGGCAGAGCTGCAACGGACCGCTGGAGTTCAGCTCTCGCCGGACGGCAGAAGGCGAAGAACGAAGCCGCTTGCGAGCGCGCAGTGCAGCGAAGAGCTCTCCGAATTCGCCGCTAGCTCCACGGTCCTTCTCAGCTGCGAGTAGCAGCGCTCGCAGTACACAGAGCTTCGCAAGGCCCGAAGAGCCGGAGGGAAGTATCGCACACGCAAATGTGCCAGGACAGAGACGTGTTCTACGGTGTCCCCCTCTCGTCGTGCAGTTTGTGCCTCTGCTGCTTCTGCTGTTAGGAATCGCTCCCTTGAAAGGCGAGCGAGAGCGTCCTTCCGGGTGCATTGCACTGAGTCGAGTGCTCGCTCGGGACTTTGCTCTCGGGGCCAAGGCAAGAGGGCGTGCTTGCCCGCAGAACCGAGAACACGCTGTTGGGCAGAGCTGCAACTGACCGCTGGAGTTCAGCTCTCGCCGGACGGCAGAAGGCGAAGAACGAAGGCGCTTGCGAGCGGCGCAGTGCAGCGAAGAGCTCTCCGAATTCGCCGCTAGCTCCACGGTCCTTCTCAGCTGCGAGTAGCAGCGCTCGCAGTACACAGAGCTTCGCAAGGCCCGAAGAGCCGGAGGGAAGTATCGCACACGCAAATGTGCCAGGACAGAGACGTGTTCTACGTTGTCCCCTCTCGTCGTGCAGTTTGTGCCTCTGCTGCTTCTGCTGTTAGGAATCGCTCCTTGAAAGGCGAGCGAGAGCGTCCTTCCGGGTGCATTGCACTGAGTCGAGTGCTCGCTCGGGACTTTGCTCTCGGGGCCAAGGCAAGAGGGCGTGCTTGCCCGCAGAACCGAGAACACGCTGTTGGGCAGAGCTGCAACGGACCGCTGGAGTTCAGCCTTCGCCGGACGGCAGAAGGCGAAGAACGAAGGCGCTTGCGAGCGGCGCAGTGCAGCGAAGAGCTCTCCGAATTCGCCGCTAGCTCCACGGTCCTTCTCAGCTGCGAGTAGCAGCGCTCGCAGTACACAGAGCTTCGCAAGGCCCGAAGAGCCGGAGGGAAGTATCGCACACGCAAATGTGCCAGGACAGAGACGTGTTCTACGTTGTCCCCTCTCGTCGTGCAGTTTGTGCCTCTGCTGCTTCTGCTGTTAGGAATCGCTCCTTGAAAGGCGAGCGAGAGCGTCCTTCCGGGTGCATTGCACTGAGTCGAGTGCTCGCTCGGGACTTTGCTCTCGGGGCCAAGGCAAGAGGGCGTGCTTGCCCGCAGAACCGCGAACACGCTGTTGGGCAGAGCTGCAACTGACCGCTGGAGTTCAGCTCTCGCCGGACGGCAGAAGGCGAAGAACGAAGCCGCTTGCGAGCGGCGCAGTGCAGCGAAGAGCTCTCCGAATTCGCCGCTAGCTCCACGGTCCTTCTCAGCTGCGAGTAGCAGCGCTCGCAGTACACAGAGCTTCGCAAGGCCCGAAGAGCCGGAGGGAAGTATCGCACACGCAAATGTGCCAGGACAGAGACGTGTTCTACGGTGTCCCCTCTCGTCGTGCAGTTTGTGCCTCTGCTGCTTCTGCTGTTAGGAATCGCTCCTTGAAAGGCGAGCGAGAGCGTCCTTCCGGGTGCATTGCACTGAGTCGAGTGCTCGCTCGGGACTTTGCTCTCGGGGCCAAGGCAAGAGGGCGTGCTTGCCCGCAGAACCGAGAACACGCTGTTGGGCAGAGCTGCAACGGACCGCTGGAGTTCAGCTCTCGCCGGACGGCAGAAGGCGAAGAACGAAGCCGCTTGCGAGCGCGCAGTGCAGCGAAGAGCTCTCCGAATTCGCCGCTAGCTCCACGGTCCTTCTCAGCTGCGAGTAGCAGCGCTCGCAGTACACAGAGCTTCGCAAGGCCCGAAGAGCCGGAGGGAAGTATCGCACACGCAAATGTGCCAGGACAGAGACGTGTTCTACGGTGTCCCTTCTCGTCGTGCAGTTTGTGCCTCTGCTGCTTCTGCTGTTAGGAATCGCTCCTTGAAAGGCGAGCGAGAGCGTCCTTCCGGGTGCATTGCACTGAGTCGAGTGCTCGCTCGGGACTTTGCTCTCGGGGCCAAGGCAAGAGGGCGTGCTTGCCCGCAGAACCGAGAACACGCTGTTGGGCAGAGCTGCAACTGACCGCTGGAGTTCAGCTCTCGCCGGACGGCAGAAGGCGAAGAACGAAGCCGCTTGCGAGCGGCGCAGTGCAGCGAAGAGCTCTCCGAATTCGCCGCTAGCTCCACGGTGCTTCTCAGCTGCGAGTAGCAGCGCTCGCAGTACACAGAGCTTCGCAAGGCCCGAAGAGCCGGAGGGAAGTATCGCACACGCAAATGTGCCAGGACAGAGACGTGTTCTACGTTGTCCCCTCTCGTCGTGCAGTTTGTGCCTCTGCTGCTTCTGCTGTTAGGAATCGCTCCTTGAAAGGCGAGATAGAGCGTCCTTCCGGGTGCATTGCACTGAGTCGAGTGCTCGCTCGGGACTTTGCTCTCGGGGCCAAGGCAAGAGGGCGTGCTTGCCCGCAGAACCGAGAACTCGCTGTTGGGCAGAGCTGCAACGGACCGCTGGAGTTCAGCCTTCGCCGGACGGCAGAAGGCGAAGAACGAAGGCGCTTGCGAGCGGCGCAGTGCAGCGAAGAGCTCTCCGAATTCGCCGCTAGCTCCACGGTCCTTCTCAGCTGCGAGTAGCAGCGCTCGCAGTACACAGAGCTTCGCAAGGCCCGAAGACCCGGAGGGAAGTATCGCACACGCAAATGTGCCAGGACAGAGACGTGATCTACGTTGTCCCCTCTCGTCGTGCAGTTTGTGCCTCTGCTGCTTCTGCTGTTAGGAATCGCTCCTTGAAAGGCGAGCGAGAGCGTCCTTCCGGGTGCATTGCACTGAGTCGAGTGCTCGCTCGGGACTTTGCTCTCGCGGCCAAGGCAAGAGGGCGTGCTTGCCCGCAGAACCGAGAACACGCTGTTTGGGCAGAGCTGCAACGGACCGCTGGAGTTCAGCTCTCGCCGGACGGCAGAAGGCGAAGAACGAAGCCGCTTGCGAGCGGCGCAGTGCAGCGAAGAGCTCTCCGAATTCGCCGCTAGCTCCACGGTCCTTCTCAGCTGCGAGTAGCAGCGCTCGCAGTACACAGAGCTTCGCAAGGCCCGAAGACCCGGAGGGAAGTATCGCACACGAAAATCTGCCAGGACAGAGACGTGTTCTACGTTGTCCCCTCTCGTCGTGCAGTTTGTGCCTCTGCTGCTTCTGCTGTTAGGAATCGCTCCTTGAAAGGCGAGCGAGAGCGTCCTTCCGGGTGCATTGCACTGAGTCGAGTGCTCGCTCGGGACTTTGCTCTCGGGCCAAGGCAAGAGGGCGTGCTTGCCCGCAGAACCGAGAACACGCTGTTGGGCAGAGCTGCAACTGACCGCTGGAGTTCAGCTCTCGCCGACGGCAGAAGGCGAAGAACGAAGCCGCTTGCGAGCGGCGCAGTGCAGCGAAGAGCTCTCCGAATTCGCCGCTAGCTCCACGGTCCTTCTCAGCTGCGAGTAGCAGCGCTCGCAGTACACAGAGCTTCGCAAGGCCCGAAGAGCCGGAGGGAAGTATCGCACACGCAAATGTGCCAGGACAGAGACGTGTTCTACGTTGTCCCCTCTCGTCGTCCAGTTTGTGCCTCTGCTGCTTCTGCTGTTAGGAATCGCTCCTTGAAAGGCGAGCGAGAGCGTCCTTCCGGGTGCATTGCACTGAGTCGAGTGCTCGCTCGGGACTTTGCTCTCGGGGCCAAGGCAAGAGGCGTGCTTGCCCGCAGAACCGAGAACACGCTGTTGGGCAGAGCTGCAACGGACCGCTGGAGTTCAGCTCTCGCCGGACGGCAGAAGGCGAAGAACGAAGGCGCTTGCGAGCGGCGCAGTGCAGCGAAGAGCTCTCCGAATTCGCCGCTAGCTCCACGGTCCTTCTCAGCTGCGAGTAGCAGCGCTCGCAGTACACAGAGCTTCGCAAGGCCCGAAGACCCGGAGGGAAGTATCGCACACGCAAATGTGCCAGGACAGAGACGTGATCTACGTTGTCCCCTCTCGTCGTGCAGTTTGTGCCTCTGCTGCTTCTGCTGTTAGGAATCGCTCCTTGAAAGGCGAGCGAGAGCGTCCTTCCGGGTGCATTGCACTGAGTCGAGTGCTCGCTCGGGACTTTGCTCTCGCGGCCAAGGCAAGAGGGCGTGCTTGCCCGCAGAACCGAGAACACGCTGTTGGGCAGAGCTGCAACGGACCGCTGGAGTTCAGCTCTCGCCGGACGGCAGAAGGCGAAGAACGAAGCCGCTTGCGAGCGGCGCAGTGCAGCGAAGAGCTCTCCGAATTCGCCGCTAGCTCCACGGTCCTTCTCAGCTGCGAGTAGCAGCGCTCGCAGTACACAGAGCTTCGCAAGGCCCGAAGAGCCGGAGGGAAGTATCGCACACGCAAATGTGCCAGGACAGAGACGTGTTCTACGGTGTCCCCTCTCGTCGTGCAGTTTGTGCCTCTGCTGCTTCTGCTGTTAGGAATCGCTCCTTGAAAGGCGAGCGAGAGCGTCCTTCGGGTGCATTGCACTGAGTCGAGTGCTCGCTCGGGACTTTGCTCTCGGGCCAAGGCAAGAGGGCGTGCTTGCCCGCAGAACCGAGAACACCGCTGTTGGGCAGAGCTGCAACGGACCGCTGGAGTTCAGCTCTCGCCGGACGGCAGAAGGCGAAGAACGAAGCCGCTTGCGAGCGGCGCAGTGCAGCGAAGAGCTCTCCGAATTCGCCGCTAGCTCCACGGTCCTTCTCAGCTGCGAGTAGCAGCGCTCGCAGTACACAGAGCTTCGCAAGGCCCGAAGAGCCGGAGGGAAGTATCGCACACGCAAATGTGCCAGGACAGAGACGTGTTCTACGGTGTCCCCTCTCGTCGTGCAGTTTGTGCCTCTGCTGCTTCTGCTGTTAGGAATCGCTCCTTGAAAGGCGAGCGAGAGCGTCTTCCGGGTGCATTGCACTGAGTCGAGTGCTCGCTCGGGACTTTGCTCTCGGGGCCAAGGCAAGAGGGCGTGCTTGCCCGCAGAACCGAGAACACGCTGTTGGGCAGAGCTGCAACTGACCGCTGGAGTTCAGCTCTCGCCGGACGGCAGAAGGCGAAGAACGAAGGCGCTTGTGAGCGGCGCAGTGCAGCGAAGAGCTCTCCGAATTCGCCGCTAGCTCCACGGTCCTTCTCAGCTGCGAGTAGCAGCGCTCGCAGTACACAGAGCTTCGCAAGGCCCGAAGAGCCGGAGGGAAGTATCGCACACGCAAATGTGCCAGGACAGAGACGTGTTCTACGTTGTCCCCTCTCGTCGTGCAGTTGTGCCTCTGCTGCTTCTGCTGTTAGAATCGCTCCTTGAAAGGCGAGCGAGAGCGTCCTTCCGGGTGCATTGCACTGAGTCGAGTGCTCGCTCGGGACTTTGCTCTCGGGGCCAAGGCAAGAGGGCGTGCTTGCCCGCAGAACCGAGAACACGCTGTTGGGCAGAGCTGCAACGGACGCTGGAGTTCAGCCTTCGCCGGACGGCAGAAGGCGAAGAACGAAGGCGCTTGCGAGCGGCGCAGTGCAGCGAAGAGCTCTCCGAATTCGCCGCTAGCTCCACGGTCCTTCTCAGCTGCGAGTAGCAGCGCTCGCAGTACACAGAGCTTCGCAAGGCCCGAAGAGCCGGAGGGAAGTATCGCACACGCAAATGTGCCAGGACAGAGACGTGTTCTACGTTGTCCCCTCTCGTCGTGCAGTTTGTGCCTCTGCTGCTTCTGCTGTTAGGAATCGCTCCTTGAAAGGCGAGCGAGAGCGTCCTTCCGGGTGCATTGCACTGAGTCGAGTGCTCGCTCGGGACTTTGCTCTCGGGGCCAAGGCAAGAGGGCGTGCTTGCCCGCAGAACCGAGAACACGCTGTTGGGCCAGAGCTGCAACTGACCGCTGGAGTTCAGCTCTCGCCGGACGGCAGAAGGCGAAGAACGAAGCCGCTTGCGAGCGGCGCAGTGCAGCGAAGAGCTCTCCGAATTCGCCGCTAGCTCCACGGTCCTTCTCAGCTGCGAGTAGCAGCGCTCGCAGTACACAGAGCTTCGCAAGGCCCGAAGAGCGGAGGGAAGTATCGCACACGCAAATGTGCCAGGACAGAGACGTGTTCTACGGTGTCCCCTCTCGTCGTGCAGTTTGTGCCTCTGCTGCTTCTGCTGTTAGGAATCGCTCCTTGAAAGGCGAGCGAGAGCGTCCTTCGGGTGCATTGCACTGAGTCGAGTGCTCGCTCGGGACTTTGCTCTCGGGGCCAAGGCAAGAGGGCGTGCTTGCCCGCAGAACCGAGAACACGCTGTTGGGCAGAGCTGCAACGGACCGCTGGAGTTCAGCTCTCGCCGGACGGCAGAAGGCGAAGAACGAAGCCGCTTGCGAGCGGCGCAGTGCAGCGAAGAGCTCTCCGAATTCGCCGCTAGCTCCACGGTCCTTCTCAGCTGCGAGTAGCAGCGCTCGCAGTACACAGAGCTTCGCAAGGCCCGAAGAGCCGGAGGGAAGTATCGCACACGCAAATGTGCCAGGACAGAGACGTGTTCTACGGTGTCCCTTCTCGTCGTGCAGTTTGTGCCTCTGCTGCTTCTGCTGTTAGGAATCGCTCCTTGAAAGGCGAGCGAGAGCGTCCTTCGGGTGCATTGCACTGAGTCGAGTGCTCGCTCGGGACTTTGCTCTCGGGGCCAAGGCAAGAGGGCGTGCTTGCCCGCAGAACCGAGAACACGCTGTTGGGCAGAGCTGCAACTGACCGCTGGAGTTCAGCTCTCGCCGGACGGCAGAAGGCGAAGAACGAAGCCGCTTGCGAGCGGCGCAGTGCAGCGAAGAGCTCTCCGAATTCGCCGCTAGCTCCACGGTGCTTCTCAGCTGCGAGTAGCAGCGCTCGCAGTACACAGAGCTTCGCAAGGCCCGAAGAGCCGGAGGGAAGTATCGCACACGCAAATGTGCCAGGACAGAGACGTGTTCTACGTTGTCCCCTCTCGTCGTGCAGTTTGTGCCTCTGCTGCTTCTGCTGTTAGGAATCGCTCCTTGAAAGGCGAGCGAGAGCGTCCTTCCGGGTGCATTGCACTGAGTCGAGTGCTCGCTCGGGACTTTGCTCTCGGGGCCAAGGCAAGAGGGCGTGCTTGCCCGCAGAACCGAGAACACGCTGTTGGGCAGAGCTGCAACGGACCGCTGGAGTTCAGCCTTCGCCGGACGGCAGAAGGCGAAGAACGAAGGCGCTTGCGAGCGGCGCAGTGCAGCGAAGAGCTCTCCGAATTCGCCGCTAGCTCCACGGTCCTTCTCAGCTGCGAGTAGCAGCGCTCGCAGTACACAGAGCTTCGCAAGGCCCGAAGACCCGGAGGGAAGTATCGCACACGCAAATGTGCCAGGACAGAGACGTGATCTACGTTGTCCCCTCTCGTCGTGCAGTTTGTGCCTCTGCTGCTTCTGCTGTTAGGAATCGCTCCTTGAAAGGCGAGCGAGAGCGTCCTTCCGGGTGCATTGCACTGAGTCGAGTGCTCGCTCGGGACTTTGCTCTCGCGGCAAGGCAAGAGGGCGTGCTTGCCCGCAGAACCGAGAACACGCTGTTGGGCAGAGCTGCAACGGACCGCTGGAGTTCAGCTCTCGCCGGACGGCAGAAGGCGAAGAACGAAGCCGCTTGCGAGCGGCGCAGTGCAGCGAAGAGCTCTCCGAATTCGCCGCTAGCTCCACGGTCCTTCTCAGCTGCGAGTAGCAGCGCTCGCAGTACACAGAGCTTCGCAAGGCCCGAAGAGCCGGAGGGAAGTATCGCACACGCAAATGTGCCAGGACAGAGACGTGTTCTACGTTGTCCCCTCTCGTCGTCAGTTTGTGCCTCTGCTGCTTCTGCTGTTAGGAATCGCTCCTTGAAAGGCGAGCGAGAGCGTCCTTCCGGGTGCATTGCACTGAGTCGAGTGCTCGCTCGGACTTTGCTCTCGGGGCCAAGGCAAGAGGGCGTGCTTGCCCGCAGAACCGAGAACACGCTGTTGGGCAGAGCTGCAACGGACCGCTGGAGTTCAGCTCTCGCCGGACGGCAGAAGGCGAAGAACGAAGGCGCTTGCGAGCGGCGCAGTGCAGCGAAGAGCTCTCCGAATTCGCCGCTAGCTCCACGGTCCTTCTCAGCTGCGAGTAGCAGCGCTCGCAGTACACAGAGCTTCGCAAGGCCCGAAGAGCCGGAGGGAAGTATCGCACACGCAAATGTGCCAGGACAGAGACGTGTTCTACGGTGTCCCTTCTCGTCGTGCAGTTTGTGCCTCTGCTGCTTCTGCTGTTAGGAATCGCTCCTTGAAAGGCGAGCGAGAGCGTCCTTCCGGGTGCATTGCACTGAGTCGAGTGCTCGCTCGGGACTTTGCTCTCGGGGCCAAGGCAAGAGGGCGTGCTTGCCCGCAGAACCGAGAACACGCTGTTGGGCAGAGCTGCAACGGACCGCTGGAGTTCAGCTCTCGCCGGACGGCAGAAGGCGAAGAACGAAGCCGCTTGCGAGCGGCGCAGTGCAGCGAAGAGCTCTCCGAATTCGCCGCTAGCTCCACGGTCCTTCTCAGCTGCGAGTAGCAGCGCTCGCAGTACACAGAGCTTCGCAAGGCCCGAAGAGCCGGAGGGAAGTATCGCACACGCAAATGTGCCAGGACAGAGACGTGTTCTACGGTGTCCCCTCTCGTCGTGCAGTTTGTGCCTCTGCTGCTTCTGCTGTTAGGAATCGCTCCTTGAAAGGCGAGCGAGAGCGTCCTTCCGGGTGCATTGCACTGAGTCGAGTGCTCGCTCGGGACTTTGCTCTCGGGGCCAAGGCAAGAGGGCGTGCTTGCCCGCAGAACCGAGAACACGCTGTTGGGCAGAGCTGCAACTGACCGCTGGAGTTCAGCTCTCGCCGGACGGCAGAAGGCGAAGAACGAAGGCGCTTGCGAGCGGCGCAGTGCAGCGAAGAGCTCTCCGAATTCGCCGCTAGCTCCACGGTCCTTCTCAGCTGCGAGTAGCAGCGCTCGCAGTACACAGAGCTTCGCAAGGCCCGAAGAGCCGGAGGGAAGTATCGCACACGCAAATGTGCCAGGACAGAGACGTGTTCTACGGTGTCCCCTCTCGTCGTGCAGTTTGTGCCTCTGCTGCTTCTGCTGTTAGGAATCGCTCCTTGAAAGGCGAGCGAGAGCGTCCTTCCGGGTGCATTGCACTGAGTCGAGTGCTCGCTCGGGACTTTGCTCTCGGGGCCAAGGCAAGAGGGCGTGCTTGCCCGCAGAACCGAGAACACGCTGTTGGGCAGAGCTGCAACTGACCGCTGGAGTTCAGCTCTCGCCGGACGGCAGAAGGCGAAGAACGAAGCCGCTTGCGAGCGGCGCAGTGCAGCGAAGAGCTCTCCGAATTCGCCGCTAGCTCCACGGTCCTTCTCAGCTGCGAGTAGCAGCGCTCGCAGTACACAGAGCTTCGCAAGGCCCGAAGAGCCGGAGGGAAGTATCGCACACGCAAATGTGCCAGGACAGAGACGTGTTCTACGTTGTCCCCTCTCGTCGTCCAGTTTGTGCCTCTGCTGCTTCTGCTGTTAGGAATCGCTCCTTGAAAGGCGAGCGAGAGCGTCCTTCCGGGTGCATTGCACTGAGTCGAGTGCTCGCTCGGGACTTTGCTCTCGGGGCCAAGGCAAGAGGGCGTGCTTGCCCGCAGAACCGAGAACACGCTGTTGGGCAGAGCTGCAACGGACCGCTGGAGTTCAGCTCTCGCCGGACGGCAGAAGGCGAAGAACGAAGGCGCTTGCGAGCGGCGCAGTGCAGCGAAGAGCTCTCCGAATTCGCCGCTAGCTCCACGGTCCTTCTCAGCTGCGAGTAGCAGCGCTCGCAGTACACAGAGCTTCGCAAGGCCCGAAGAGCCGGAGGGAAGTATCGCACACGCAAATGTGCCAGGACAGAGACGTGTTCTACGGTGTCCCTTCTCGTCGTGCAGTTTGTGCCTCTGCTGCTTCTGCTGTTAGGAATCGCTCCTTGAAAGGCGAGCGAGAGCGTCCTTCCGGGTGCATTGCACTGAGTCGAGTGCTCGCTCGGGACTTTGCTCTCGGGGCCAAGGCAAGAGGGCGTGCTTGCCCGCAGAACCGAGAACACGCTGTTGGGCAGAGCTGCAACGGACCGCTGGAGTTCAGCTCTCGCCGGACGGCAGAAGGCGAAGAACGAAGCCGCTTGCGAGCGGCGCAGTGCAGCGAAGAGCTCTCCGAATTCGCCGCTAGCTCCACGGTCCTTCTCAGCTGCGAGTAGCAGCGCTCGCAGTACACAGAGCTTCGCAAGGCCCGAAGAGCCGGAGGGAAGTATCGCACACGCAAATGTGCCAGGACAGAGACGTGTTCTACGGTGTCCCTTCTCGTCGTGCAGTTTGTGCCTCTGCTGCTTCTGCTGTTAGGAATCGCTCCTTGAAAGGCGAGCGAGAGCGTCCTTCCGGGTGCATTGCACTGAGTCGAGTGCTCGCTCGGGACTTTGCTCTCGGGGCCAAGGCAAGAGGGCGTGCTTGCCCGCAGAACCGAGAACACGCTGTTGGGCAGAGCTGCAACGGACCGCTGGAGTTCAGCTCTCGCCGGACGGCAGAAGGCGAAGAACGAAGCCGCTTGCGAGCGGCGCAGTGCAGCGAAGAGCTCTCCGAATTCGCCGCTAGCTCCACGGTCCTTCTCAGCTGCGAGTAGCAGCGCTCGCAGTACACAGAGCTTCGCAAGGCCCGAAGACCCGGAGGGAAGTATCGCACACGCAAATGTGCCAGGACAGAGACGTGTTCTACGTTGTCCCCTCTCGTCGTGCAGTTTGTGCCTCTGCTGCTTCTGCTGTTAGGAATCGCTCCTTGAAAGGCGAGCGAGAGCGTCCTTCCGGGTGCATTGCACTGAGTCGAGTGCTCGCTCGGGACTTTGCTCTCGGGGCCAAGGCAAGAGGGCGTGCTTGCCCGCAGAACCGAGAACACGCTGTTGGGCAGAGCTGCAACGGACCGCTGGAGTTCAGCTCTCGCCGGACGGCAGAAGGCGAAGAACGAAGCCGCTTGCGAGCGGCGCAGTGCAGCGAAGAGCTCTCCGAATTCGCCGCTAGCTCCACGGTCCTTCTCAGCTGCGAGTAGCAGCGCTCGCAGTACACAGAGCTTCGCAAGGCCCGAAGAGCCGGAGGGAAGTATCGCACACGCAAATGTGCCAGGACAGAGACGTGTTCTACGGTGTCCCCTCTCGTCGTGCAGTTTGTGCCTCTGCTGCTTCTGCTGTTAGGAATCGCTCCTTGAAAGGCGAGCGAGAGCGTCCTTCCGGGTGCATTGCACTGAGTCGAGTGCTCGCTCGGGACTTTGCTCTCGGGGCCAAGGCAAGAGGGCGTGCTTGCCCGCAGAACCGAGAACACGCTGTTGGGCAGAGCTGCAACTGACCGCTGGAGTTCAGCTCTCGCCGGACGGCAGAAGGCGAAGAACGAAGGCGCTTGCGAGCGGCGCAGTGCAGCGAAGAGCTCTCCGAATTCGCCGCTAGCTCCACGGTCCTTCTCAGCTGCGAGTAGCAGCGCTCGCAGTACACAGAGCTTCGCAAGGCCCGAAGAGCCGGAGGGAAGTATCGCACACGCAAATGTGCCAGGACAGAGACGTGTTCTACGTTGTCCCCTCTCGTCGTGCAGTTTGTGCCTCTGCTGCTTCTGCTGTTAGGAATCGCTCCTTGAAAGGCGAGCGAGAGCGTCCTTCCGGGTGCATTGCACTGAGTCGAGTGCTCGCTCGGGACTTTGCTCTCGGGGCCAAGGCAAGAGGGCGTGCTTGCCCGCAGAACCGAGAACACGCTGTTGGGCAGAGCTGCAACTGACCGCTGGAGTTCAGCTCTCGCCGGACGGCAGAAGGCGAAGAACGAAGCCGCTTGCGAGCGGCGCAGTGCAGCGAAGAGCTCTCCGAATTCGCCGCTAGCTCCACGGTCCTTCTCAGCTGCGAGTAGCAGCGCTCGCAGTACACAGAGCTTCGCAAGGCCCGAAGAGCCGGAGGGAAGTATCGCACACGCAAATGTGCCAGGACAGAGACGTGTTCTACGTTGTCCCCTCTCGTCGTCCAGTTTGTGCCTCTGCTGCTTCTGCTGTTAGGAATCGCTCCTTGAAAGGCGAGCGAGAGCGTCCTTCCGGGTGCATTGCACTGAGTCGAGTGCTCGCTCGGGACTTTGCTCTCGGGGCCAAGGCAAGAGGGCGTGCTTGCCCGCAGAACCGAGAACACGCTGTTGGGCAGAGCTGCAACGGACCGCTGGAGTTCAGCTCTCGCCGGACGGCAGAAGGCGAAGAACGAAGGCGCTTGCGAGCGGCGCAGTGCAGCGAAGAGCTCTCCGAATTCGCCGCTAGCTCCACGGTCCTTCTCAGCTGCGAGTAGCAGCGCTCGCAGTACACAGAGCTTCGCAAGGCCCGAAGAGCCGGAGGGAAGTATCGCACACGCAAATGTGCCAGGACAGAGACGTGTTCTACGGTGTCCCTTCTCGTCGTGCAGTTTGTGCCTCTGCTGCTTCTGCTGTTAGGAATCGCTCCTTGAAAGGCGAGCGAGAGCGTCCTTCCGGGTGCATTGCACTGAGTCGAGTGCTCGCTCGGGACTTTGCTCTCGGGGCCAAGGCAAGAGGGCGTGCTTGCCCGCAGAACCGAGAACACGCTGTTGGGCAGAGCTGCAACGGACCGCTGGAGTTCAGCTCTCGCCGGACGGCAGAAGGCGAAGAACGAAGCCGCTTGCGAGCGGCGCAGTGCAGCGAAGAGCTCTCCGAATTCGCCGCTAGCTCCACGGTCCTTCTCAGCTGCGAGTAGCAGCGCTCGCAGTACACAGAGCTTCGCAAGGCCCGAAGAGCCGGAGGGAAGTATCGCACACAGCAAATGTGCCAGGACAGAGACGTGTTCTACGGTGTCCCCTCTCGTCGTGCAGTTTGTGCCTCTGCTGCTTCTGCTGTTAGGAATCGCTCCTTGAAAGGCGAGCGAGAGCGTCCTTCCGGGTGCATTGCACTGAGTCGAGTGCTCGCTCGGGACTTTGCTCTCGGGGCCAAGGCAAGAGGGCGTGCTTGCCCGCAGAACCGAGAACACGCTGTTGGGCAGAGCTGCAACGGACCGCTGGAGTTCAGCCTTCGCCGGACGGCAGAAGGCGAAGAACGAAGGCGCTTGCGAGCGGCGCAGTGCAGCGAAGAGCTCTCCGAATTCGCCGCTAGCTCCACGGTCCTTCTCAGCTGCGAGTAGCAGCGCTCGCAGTACACAGAGCTTCGCAAGGCCCGAAGACCCGGAGGGAAGTATCGCACACGCAAATGTGCCAGGACAGAGACGTGATCTACGTTGTCCCCTCTCGTCGTGCAGTTTGTGCCTCTGCTGCTTCTGCTGTTAGGAATCGCTCCTTGAAAGGCGAGCGAGAGCGTCCTTCCGGGTGCATTGCACTGAGTCGAGTGCTCGCTCGGGACTTTGCTCTCGCGGCCAAGGCAAGAGGGCGTGCTTGCCCGCAGAACCGAGAACACGCTGTTGGGCAGAGCTGCAACGGACCGCTGGAGTTCAGCTCTCGCCGGACGGCAGAAGGCGAAGAACGAAGCCGCTTGCGAGCGGCGCAGTGCAGCGAAGAGCTCTCCGAATTA